>NW_027111919.1:541035-602230 GCF_000696795.3 Halyomorpha halys | reverse complement strand
CATTTGGTTTATAAAATATATAAAAGAAATAATAATAATAATTTAAGGAAGTATACATATAGGTGAACTATTAGTAATTAGTTTCTAGTCTACCTATGTGTATAATTCCCTAAATTAATATTATTATTTCTTTTGTATATTTTATAAACAAAACAATTATTTTGAAATGTTTTTTTTTTAATTTAATGTTCTTTCAATTCTAACAATGTTTGTATCTTCTTCTTTCATTTAGCCCTCAGGAATTCTTGCAAAATAAATAGTTTTCTTTTACTATTTTGATACCTTTTTTGAACACCACCCAGACTATCATCTTCCTACAATCTACTTCATACGGTCAACTATCTTCCTACAATCTACTTCATACGGTCAACTATCTTCCTACAATCTACTTCATACGGTCAACTATCTTCTTCAAATAAAAAGTACAGTGAAGAAAAATTTGTTTCTCTTTCTGAATATTTTTTTTTCTTTCTTTTCTTTTTTTTTTATAACGGACAATATTATCAAATGCCATGATATTAAATCGACTATTTTTTTTAAATGGTGCAGTGCGCGCGTCACAACTCCCTACTTAGAATTACAATTAATCTTGTAATTTACTTTAATTGTTTCAAGACAGCAATTTCCTTTTTATTTATCGTGACAGTATTTTCCTAACTACTACATATCCATTTAAATATTAAGTAAAATAGTACTACTATGTTTTCATGTTTCCATGGTTACTATGACAATAGTCAAAAAGTAAGACTACTGTTGTCACAACCGCTGAATCACAATAACATTTATTTTCTCTTTTAGTTAATTATCAAATTATTTCATATTTTTTATATAAAATTTTATTATAAATTTATGATATTTAATATAAATGTTATAGTAAGTAGTCTTTGATAACAATAAAATTGAAAAATGGTTGAAATTGGAAATCGGCCTTTTCCAATTCTAATCACTTTTTCGATGTTGTTCGAATTAACAATTTATTTATTTTTTAATTAGTCTCCTCTTCCCGTTTTTAATATTTCCAAGACAAGACTGTTCCTAATTCCTGATTTAGGGGTCAGGTTCTCAGGGAAACCTTCCCTTCTATTCCTGTCGGTGTTATTATCATGTAATAAAAAAGAAATAAATAGTTATGATTGCATAATAAAAACATTGTTTTTTACAGCTAACAGTAATAAATGATAAATTATTTCATATAAAGAAATTAAAGATAATTTAAAAGAATATTTTGTGAAGATTCCTTCGATTCGACGATTCCTAAAAGTTTTATGGCAAGAACTCTGACGTTTCGTCCATCTCCAGTGACTTCTAGACAGAAAATAGTTTCAACTTTAAATACAAAACATCCGGATTACAATTTATATAATTTTTTTTTATATAAAAAATGTTACATGTAAAATTATAACACAACGCCTGATTTATATATTTTAAATATTTGACGTTTCGGGGACACTCCAACCTCCTCTTCAGAATGTACAACTTTATATATAAAATTTTTTAACTATCAATATTTTGCTACATATAGATGTTTGATAGTATGATACATTTTTATGATTTACATATTTTAGATAAATGAAGCTTAAATATAATAATATAATTTTTTTTTTATTTTTTTATTATTTTATTAATATTTATACAAACACACACGCAATGGCTCAGCGTGAAATTGAAATGTCTGAAGGACAAATGTAATAGATTTATAAAATAAAATTATTCGATTTTCGATTTTGTTTTCTCTTGGACTCAAGTATGATTAAACCAGCTATCGCATGGTATTGTTAACTTTGAATTTATCTATATTATAAATTTTTTATCAGTCATCTGCTACAGTTCTTGTTTTCTATTATGTTTTTGTATCTTAATCGGAAAAAGAAAGGCATATGGACATGTAAACATTTAATTTTGCGTAAATGTCAGACATCATTTGCAATATATTTATATCGTTGCAGATAATACTTATCAATATATTATGTCCCTGAGACCTAATAGTTCAACTGATATGTTATATTTATATACACGCACACTTGAGCAGATGTGGGGAAGCTTTTTATCATTGGAAGCAATATATATAAACACACGGAGGCAACACTTACACTACACATTACAGTTTAGCAAAGTCAATTAAAAGTTTTTTTTTTTAATTTGAATCCCTAAAAGTGAGAAAATAAGTTTCGGAAATTAATGAAGCAGATGAACAAGTTTGGTTTCTAAGCGGACTTGACAGGTTTCGTAAATAAAAATTTACATATGTCAGGGCACCCTTGATCGGGTTAAGGCCATCGCATCTTGTGCATTTATGCATATGAGTCATACACAGGGTTTAGCAAATAAAACAAAAAAACTTGAAGCCCCTATGCTGCATCTAAATTATGACAAATATAAACTATTAAAAAAATTTATTATTATTTAACGATAAAAATAGAGATTTAGAAGTACAAGTTAGGCCGTTCGGAAACAGCCGAGCTCTCCCGAGCTTTCCCGATCTATCCCTACCTCAATAAAATGTATGGGTATTTGATATATTTCGTTAAACAATTGTATTATTGAAATTAACAAAGTTAATATTTTATATTTGAACCTCGAGAAACCCTAAAATACGAATTTTTATAGGAGCAGAAAAATATTTTTTTTTTACAAAACCTTCTCTAGTCGTTTTTTTTTTGTTTTTTTTTCAAAAATCATAAAAAAATGCGATAAATTTAACATGGCTCCATCATTCCACACGGAACATGTGAACGTAAGTAGAATGGTAAATGAAAGTCTCGTGATAGGCGCACGGCACCAGATTTTTTAATTTAGTCCTCATCTTTTTTTATTAAAATCCATCCATCGGTTCGAAAAATCGATTCTCTACATGTTTGTATCATCTCATATTATCACTAACAACAAATTTACTTGTATCTATTTTTATACAGTTGTAAATAACAATAAATGAATTATAAAAGTTAAAAAAATATTTTTCGGTCGAATTCTTCATAGTTTACAATAATACTTTATGAATAGAAAATTAAAAATGTATATATATTTTTGTACAATCCTCTACAGCTGAGTATATAAATAGAATATAACACTGTAACAAAAAAATAAAATAAAAAATAACCGGACATAACGTAACCTAGTCTATTATCAAGGTCTTGCATGAGTGTGAAGTAACTAAAAGTCCATTTATAATTATTTATTTACGTCTATGGATCATATTTTAGATGTTAAATTATAATTATAAATTATTTATTTATATTTAGAAGTAGGATTTCGTAAGAAAATAAGGCATAAATTCACCAAACCATGACCTGGAGATCCCACGATTGTAGACCCGGACATCCTTTTCACATGGTGCGTTGATTCGTATACAAGTGAAAACTGGATGGAATTTTTTGATGAACGTATGAAGTTTCAGTGTCTAAAATTAACTTTTATAAATTTATGTTTTTTCTGTTGCTAAAAATTACATTCTTCTAAAGCCATAAATCAACTGAATTAAGGAATATGCAATATGAACATTTAAATAAACCACAACATGAAGAATTATAGTGTAGTACTGTGTGTATTATAGTGTGTTGTAGTACTGTGAATATGAAACTTTTTTAAAAAAATAAAATTCTTATTATTATATTTTTGTTCTATAAAGAAATTGTGAAAAGGTAAAAAAGGGATAATACATATTTTATTTTTTTTTTTTAAAGGATATTGAATTTCAGTGAATAATAAACAACTATATTTTGACGACGTTTCGAGATCTTTTTTTTTTATTCATCCCTATTGTTTGGTAACTGATGTATTATACAGTGAATAACTGATAAATTTCCTTTACAACTAACTCAAAAGTTCTGGAATAATACTATAAATACTTTAAGATTATTATTCCAAAACTTGGGAGAGTTAGTTATACTGGACAGCTATTATCTATTCCATGTTGAATACTTAAATAAACAAATAATTGGCTTGAATATGAGAACAATAAAATCTCGAAGCGTCAACAAAATACATTTGTTTATTATTGGCTGAACCTCAAGAATATTTACGGAAAATATATATACATATAAGAACATGACTAATTACATTATTAATTAATAATAACATTGATAAGGTAAGTCGGGTCAAGTACTAAGATTTTAACACTGAAAGCTGAGAAAGGAGATATCCGAATTATGGGTTATAAGATTAGTAACTTAAAAACTAATCTAAATTATGTTGTTATATTTGTGTATATGAGTTTAATTCTGTCTCACAAGGCAATGTTTTGGTAAATAAATTAGTTTAGGATTATAACCAGTTTGTCTACAATAATGGCTTTATGCGTGAATTTAGTATATTTAATTATTTAAAACGGAGTTTAAAAAAATGTGAAACCTAAGTGTGAGCTTGATTTTGAAGTGAGGGCTTATTAAAATAGCGTATAGTTATTTATTTATAATTTTTTTTTTTTTTGAGGGTGTATTTTTATCATATTAAATATCGAAATCGGAGTTTCTATTCGTAAATCTGATAATTGCAAATTCGGCTTCTGATTATACTGAATATAATAATATAAAATATTGTATGTGATTATGTTTATTATAAAACTGTAGTTAATTTATAACACGTAAAAATAATAATTATGATTAATTAAAAAATAATTTGGCCTCTAAAAATGCTCATTAAAAATTTTTAATTTCTCGAAAACTTTGACCAAATTTCTCTTCTATACTTTAATTTTTACCACTATTTGAGTTTGCACTCTTCACTTACTTAATGTCCATACTTGACAACAGTAATTTTCTTATCTATTCAAAAAACAATATTAGATATTTAAAATACAAACAAATTTCTCAACTTCAGAAAACTATTGTTTTTAATTTTTAGTAACCCTTCCAGTAAAATGTTTTATCACAATGTTTGGGATTTGACGTTGGTTCTCAAACTTCAAACTTCCCAATTTTTTGGGTTTTCGAATCGTTGGGGGTGGGAAGGAGTGATAACCCCTATTGCTTCCATAACGAAGTCCCTGATTTTCATGTTATTCTAAACCCAATTTTAAACGAATCGCTGGATTATGTATTTAGCTCTAAATAATGGGAAACAAAAGATTATTCCAAATAATAATGTTATCATTAACTTTTCAAGTTAACAATCGGAGTCTATATTATAATCGATACCACGCTTAACGATATGTTAGGGTATCGATTATGGAATCCAGTTTAACCATAGGTTGTTATTTAACTGTTGATTTACTTTTATCAGTGGTTATTTAAAGTTTACTGATTAATATCAATCAAAACATTTTGGAGACCTTCAATTCTAGTTAACTTGATTATGAAATTTTCAATGTTTTTGAATATCGTTGAACAAATTGAAATTAAAATATGCTCAGGTGAAAAAATAAATAACATCTTAGTTTTCTGAGATGATTTAATCACTTTTTTCATATATCATTCTTGAAATATAATACCACTATTTATATTAATATTTCAGTTTTTTTTTACATAAAAAATGTTAAAAAAAGTATTTATACTGAAAATTAACACTTAATTTATATAAATTGATTCACAATTCAGCCCAATTTATCATGTAAAGAAATTATATTTTGATTGTGATAATAGACAGATGATAAAAATGTTTACCAGTTATATTGAAGATTGAAGTTATAAGGATCTATGTACTTAGCTCTAAAGAAGACATTCTAAATTTTTTGTTATATTTCAATAATAAAGCTTTTGAAGAAAGATCAACCATCTGAATGTGAATGATTATATTTTTCAGTCATCCTTCTTGTGGCAAACATTTCCTTCCCAAATTGAGGTCCTAATCATTAATTGTTATAAAATATATAATGCTTGTTTCATCACACCTAAGCCCTGTTACAATGTTGAGGCTGTGACATTAGAAATCAGATTTACCTGGTTCTTTTGCCGTAAACCTGGAAAAAATTGATGCTATCTTTTCAGCATTCTTTTAAGTATTGGTATGAAACATAATTTGGATTTTAAATGTAATACATCAATTATTGTAACCTTTTTACCTTTATCATTAAGTTTTCAGTCATTCCCAAAATCAATTATAAAAATACCCACTGATGTACACTCACAAAAAAAAAAAAAAATAACCAAGATAACTAAGACCATTTATAGGAAGCAGAAAACTTCTCATCACTAAGAATATTTCTTTTGTTCTCCTTTG
Source organism: Halyomorpha halys (assembly GCF_000696795.3). Classification (NCBI taxonomy): domain Eukaryota; kingdom Metazoa; phylum Arthropoda; class Insecta; order Hemiptera; family Pentatomidae; genus Halyomorpha; species Halyomorpha halys. The sequence goes on along the minus strand of NW_027111919.1, from coordinate 596,077 downwards.
TACCCTTCTATGACCTCTTTAGTTGTTCCAGGATGTGAAAAAGAAGTAAAAGTGTATGAGTATTTTTATTGATGCTCATTTCTGAGTGCTCAACAAAATCATTAAAAGTTATGTTTTGTAGTATTTCAGAACCACTTTAAACATGTGTTTATATTTGTTTTTGTTTTCGGTTTTTCAAGCTTTTCTTGGGTGTACAGATGGAAAGTAGTTGATTCTTCACTTCCTAGCCTCATTGAAAATTCTTAGGAGTCTAGGGACAATCAGTAATAGAAAGACAAATATTTAATTTTCTTTCAATATTTACTATTATGACATCTACCGATTACATTGTTTTGACAAATAGAATTCTCAATAGGTAGTTCAAGACTTTGATGTATGTGAAATGAGCAATAAAGACATTATTAAACTTCTTCCAAACCCTAAAATTGTTATAAAAAATTCGAAGAATGGTTTCATCTCGCACCCAAATTGAAATGAAAGAGCAGTTGATGTAATTGATCTGTACTTACCAGTTTGGTATTGTTCCTTTTTAATTTTTTTTCTTGAAGTCGTGGTAGGTTTTTCATCAGTTAAGTCTGTTCACTTGTATCAAATAAAATTGAATTAAAATTTTCTGTTAGTTCCTGATTAAACATATGATAATATATAGTTATTAATAACCATTGCATGAGAACAAAAAACAAAATTAAAACATTCGACTTAAAGCATTAGTAATAAATATAAAAACTCAAATAAATATAAATAAACACTCAAATTAAGCACCAAATTTGGAAAACAAAAAATTATACATTTATTGATTTTAATGTTTTTTATTTGTTGACAAAATTTTAATTTTCAATTTAATAAATTTTTTGAAAGCTTAAATTAACCATATAAAAAAAAAACTAAAAAAATGTACTGTTCCTAAGGAATAAAAATTGGAAAAAGAATATTCAGTTATACTGCAAAACAACTAATGTGTTATGTGTTTTTGCTCCTGAGTGTAGAATTAAATTATTATCATCATCATCATAATCACCTACTCCAGTCCATATTCCGCCTCCTGGCCTTCTTCCCTCTACCTGAGTTTCATATGTCTTCCTGGCAGTTCTTTCCTGGTCCATCCTAAGGAGGTGATCGAGCTGCCTTAGCGTGTACTCCTCTAGGATGCTCTCAGCCGGTTCAACTCTGAGGCTAGTCCATATTCTATCTCCTCATGTCCTTCCTTCCACCTTACGAAGATAAAAGCATCTCCATGGATTGGATCCGACTCTTGTGTTTCAAGGTGAAGATCCACGATTTGGAAGAGTAGAAATTCAATTAAATTATTATATTAAATATATTTTTAAATTGATCGACATGCCAATGAATTACAAAAAAATTACTTCATGATTTGAAAAAAAGGAGCATCAATATGAACACTCAAATGTACATTTAAAAACAATAATGTAATAAGTGGAAGAACATTTATCTTACAAAAATATGAATTTGAGAAAAAATTAATATTCTGATAATTTTTAATGCTATTTTATTTTGGAAAACACAATTTTTAATTCCTGAAAACTACCACAACTTAATGTTTACTAAAATTAACAAGGTCCTGTGGTGAAAAATTGATATTTAAAAAATTCTTCCGAGCGAATTTCCCTATTTTTCCTGTAATTTCACACTACATATTCTTCTATTTTGTAATGATGTACATTATACTAAAATAAAATTATTGTTAAGGAATACTGAAGGATGAAAAATAATTATAACACTTTGAGGATATTCCCAAAATTTATGATTTGACTTTTTTGGGTATTTTTGTTTTTGTTTTATTATTTTTATTAATTTATTCCTACTTTTTCAGATCAGCTTTGCTGACTGCCTTCCACCTGGAAATATAACCCATACTCCAAGAAGGGTTATTAGGTTTCCTCCAAATTCCAGCACACCTGTCAGGTAAATATATATATATATATATATTATTATTAAAATTTGCTACTGTATTCAGGATATGAATAAATTTGTTGATTAGAAATAATATGCAATAGAACCCTACTTAACTGGGTCTTCGAATTAACTAGTGTTAAAAAGAGAATTAATAAATAAATAAAGTTAAGAAAAAATAATAAATAAGTAAAGTGAAGAGAAAATAATATGTTCGGTAAAAAAAAAAAAAAATAGAAATGATTGACTTTGAGGAGACTATTTAAAACTTAAACATTGTTAGTACAATTAAGTTTAATCAAGCATTTAGAGATTTTTTTTAAAAATTTTAAATTGGTCTAACGAATTTAATTTCATCACATGTTAATGTACACATTACTAAGGGTGGAATTTTTATGTGATTAAAAAAGTAAAATTAATTGTATAAATATTTGTTTATTTTTACATAAATATGTAATGAAAACATAAAAATATTTGATATAAAAAAATCCAAAAGTGAGTAATTAACTCAATAAAGTGTGAAAATAAACAAAATACTGTATAAAACTTTTTAATTTGTTTAAATTAGTTTTAAAAAAAATAAATTCTATTCAAATATGTTTTCTCTTTAATAAATTTGCAAGTAAGATACATCTTTAAGTTTTCAAAAACAATTAGTCAACGATTGTGTCACAAAATCGATTTCTGTTGACCAAAGATTGTTCTACATACACAGGCTTATACTTGATTGTTATAAAATCCCTAAAATTAAGATCATAAACTTTCATTACATGTTTATTTTAGGCTTCTTGGAAAATAAATTAGGACTACCTTTGCAATTTTTATCTATGAATTTGTTGTTTTTCGTAATTTAAAAACAAAAATTCTTTTAAATTTAAAAAATAAAAAATTCCTAAGGTAAAGGAAATATGTACTTATGAGAAAAAACAATGAAATATAAAATAATAAATAAAATAAAATTTCAACTATGGACTAAAATATGAACTTTTTTTAAATGTAAAAATGATGAAATATTTAAAAATATATAAAAGAATATTGTTAAAAACATTACGAAATTTCTCTAGAAAGCATAAATGTGTGTTTAGAAATTGTAAAAAAAATATGTGAAAACATAGAAATCCCATTCCTGTACATCAAGTTTCTTTTTGTTTTATATTGCATTTATTTTTTACATAATATATAAATTAAATTAACGTTGAAGCTTCTTTTGCACACTATGGGTTAACTGATTCTCCCGCTTAACCAACATTGTCTGACTAGGACTGATAAGAGGGGTTCTACTATATCATAAAAACAGTTGTGGAGAAATCATCCATTGATAGGTTTTGTCCTAAAAGGATTTTTGTTTTAAAACTATAATTTAAATTGATTCAAGTAATACCAAATTCTGTAAGATCTTCCAAAGGATAGAAAAAAGTTAGTATAAACACATAAACTTTTTCAAAGGTTGGGTATATAAAATAACACTTTACCGAGAGAATCAAGAGTTTTCAAATTTCAAACACTTCCTGCCAAAACACGTTAAAATAGAATAGCACGAATTTAGCACCAAGCCACAATTATAGAACTATTTTAGTTTTATTGAAATTAAATAAAAATATTTTATAATATTCATAAAAAATTACTGAATTACACTGACTGGTTTTTGACATCGGTGTCAATGAGTATAATAATCAGGAAGGTGACATGGCTGTAAAATGTTCCTAATTTACCATTTCCACAGAACGTCACACTAGAGGTCGAAGTTTCCACTCCCAAAGAAAAAGAAAGTTTAGAGAGCTTTTCTTTAAAAAAAAAAAAACAAATAAATAAAAAACAATTTTGATCAAAATTGAGGAATTATGCTATAAATTTTCTTGCTGGTTACACGAAAAAGATCGAGATGACATTACCAGTTTGTGCTCAAATATCATACTTTTAAAAATATTTCCTATTGCCTAGTCTTACTAGCCTTATTGAATTTAATATTTCTTCCACGATATTATAATACATGTTATAATAAAATTTGTATTTCTGAAAATTTTGAATACCCTGAAAAGTATTACAATGTGAAAGAGAAAATTATCGTGTATTTATTTGAAAAATACAATATTTATTTGCAGATTTTATAGTTATTAATGTTAGTAAAATATTCAAAAGAAATTAAAAAACTTTACATCCAATAATAAAAATTGATTGCTTACCATAGTTCAATTAAATTTAATTTCTCTGAATGAAGGCTAAATAAAATCTCTAAGTTAGTTTAACATTATAATAATAATATAGATACTGACTGAGAAAAAGAAAACTATATGATATTGATATATGATGAAATCTATTAATGAATTATCAACTCATATAAAAGATTACTAAACAATAAATAAATATCTATATATATTTTATTATCTATATAAATTTTTTTTATTTGAATTATTACTGTCATATATTTAATTAAAGTTTTCTATATAACTATTCATTCATTTGATACACTGAAGGGAGTTATTTCTTGTAATTAAAAAGAAACTGACATGTAATACTGTGGATGAGATAGAGGTGTGTTACTCTATTTTATCGAAAAAAACAAAAAGTTAATCTGATTGTTTTTCTCTTCTACCCTTCAATTATTTTTACACAATAATTAAATATTTATTTATTGGGTTATAGGAGCCTTTGACAGGCATACGGTTTGATTTCTTTTTTTTCAATTTCAAATTTAATCTTTATGCACTAAACTTGTGGGAGTGGGTAGCTCATTGGTAAGGCACTGTGCTAAAACTCCAAGGACCCGGGTTTGAATCCGGCTGTGGCAGAGAATTATTTTCTGTTTCACTGTAGCCGTGAGTCAGCCCTGTGGGTTCGGGAGCCCTCCGGGGTCCACCCAGCCTCATAAAGTGGGTACCCTTAATTGTGTTGAGCGTGATTCTGACTAAATCACCTGCTTGCACAACCGTTGGTCTAGTAACAGTACTTGCTTACAAAGTACTGCACCCCTGACCCTTCATGGGTTATAGCGGTACAGACTTCATTTTTTTTTTTCTTTTTTAATATACTCAACTTAATATTAATCAATAATAATTTTTTTATTTTATTTATGTACGATTTATGAGGCAGATTATGGATTGAACCATAACTACTCATTGTATAAATTATATAAAAATGTAATATTATTAAAAATGTATGTTTGTGAATTAAATTATTAATCTATTTATATATTTTCTAAGGCGCCTCCCTCGTGGAAGAGTATTAATGCTAAGCCCAGTATTCTTCCCAGAATATTTTGTCCCTAGAATGGCCTGGCCTTCGGTTCCTCAAGTTGTAATGCCAAACGTCCCTCAAGTCGTCAGGTCAAAATTTCCTCAAGCCGTCTTCAGATCAAAATTTTCTCAAGCAGTCAAGCCAGAAGCTCCTCAAGTCAAGAAATTGGATGTTCAGCAAAAATTACCTGAAGTAGCTCGGACCCCTGGCCACCGCGTTCAGCTACTTCAGTCCGCTCAACATGATCAGCTAGTTTCTGCTTCTTCCTCCTCATCCTCCAGGTATCGATTAAATTCAGTTGCTATTTTGGCAGCTGAAGATCAAAATTATTCAATTCGTGACGACAACTTAGGCAATTGACTCAATGAATTGTAGATAGTCATTTGATGCGTGTTTTATTTAGATAATGTATGTTTATATTTTAATTCTTTATTTATAACTTAAGTATATTTTAGTAAATTAAATTAACGTTGTTTTAAGGTAAAGGCAGGTATATAAATTAAATTAATGTTTGGCTGTCAATACTACAGTTAAGTAACAATGTTTTGGTCTTTCAAGCCAACTGCAGAAACATCTACAAGAAATCACAATATGTTACAATACATGATCATTATAAATAAATAAAGTTATTGATTAACATTATTGATTACTATAGTATTAAGCCATATTAAAATTTGCAAATAATTTAATTTTATGTATGACCCATATCTCATTTAGATCATAAAATGAATATTATTTACAATTGAAAACGTTAAAAATCAATAATCTAATAAAATCCTAAATTGGATTGATGTCAATGTAAACATGTAATGTTTTAATAATAAATATTTGCTTATCATAACCTTCTGAGGTTATATGCCATTAAACTGTACTAGGGAATTTATTAAGTATTATTTTTTAAAAATAAATTTAATCAATAAATAATAAGTTTAAAAAATAATTAGTACTATATTGGAACAACAAAGTAATTGCTTTGTGTTTCATCTTTTAAATGAATGACATGAATTTTTCCTTCTGCAGTTTAATTTCAAATTTTATGTTTAATTTCAAATTTTATGTTTAATTTCAAATTTTATGTTTAATTTCAAATTTAAGATAGGGTCATGTTTAAAATTAAATTATTTGAAAATTTTAATATGGTTTAATATATTACTAAAAATGTTAATCAATAACTTTATTTTTTTATGGTCATTCTATTGTAATGTATTACGAGTTCTTGCAGATATTCTTAAAGATGGCTTGATGTGCCGAAATATTGTTAATTTATAAATAAATTATGGTAAACTATTAACAGTCTAACATTAATTTAATTCATAGTCCTGCCTTCACCTTAAATCGACTACTATATTCTTCTATTTTTTTTTGTGTACATGATAATTTTTTAATTATTAATAATTGTTTTTGTATGATTAGAACTCCTTCTGGCGGCTGGGCTCGAGACAAGAACACTTCTAGTAGAAGTAAGAATATTAATTTTATTAATTATACTTTTATGGATTTTAAAAAATACTATATCATTTATTTATTTTGTTTTATTAAATAAATTAATGGTTGTTACAGTTGGTGCTGCAGAAGAACAATTTGTCTTTCCAGATGATGATGATGATAAGACTCCACCAACTCATCCAGTTATAGCTCAAAAGTTTAAACCTACTCTCAAAAACCAGCCACCACCTTGTGCTGATGGTACAACATTTTGTGAAAGAGTAGATGGCTATCCAGCGTATGTATTTATTAATCTAGTACATAATGAGTAAAGAATTATTATTTTAAAATTTAATTAATTTATCTATCTTATCATTTTACTGTTTTTTTTTTTCCACAATCGATAAATGAGATGCTCAAGACATTAAATAAGAAGCTCCAAACCAAAAGAAATTTTGGCCATTTCTAAATTTGTTGACAAAACATCATTGATCCAGAAAATAACATGAACAAAGTCCTTTTTTAACTTCATAGCCGTAAATCAGTTAAAAGAAAGAACATCTTCCTAAAAACTTTATATTTTTACTTCTTGCTAAAAATAATTTAAAATTCTCATACATAATAAATTTTGTCAGAAAATGCACTTTGATCTCCAGGGCTCCTCAAATGGTTATCCATTCACAGAGTAAAATATTCTTTACATTGCACCTTAAAAAAAAAGTTTTGTGTGCTCCATTTTCTTCTTATAATATGTATATATTGTGGTGTTATTTTTGTTTTATATTATTTTTCTGTATATATTAACTTCACCATTAATAGGTTATTCTTTTTTAAAAACTATACATATTTTTTACTATGTAGAAAAATTACAGAACAAAATCTATTTAATTATATTACGTAAACCTTTCAACAAACAAAATTTTATATTTTAGACTTTTTTTTTATTCAAAAATTATTGAGCTTTGCTTTTTATCATTCCAGGAAATATTCGAATTATAGATGAAGAACATATTTCCTTTAGTAGGAGACACTTTTTTATATTTATAAAAAAATTTATATAAAGAAAAAACTTGAATCCAAAAAAATATTGAAAACAATATGTCTTAAATGAAAATTCATTAAATACTTATTTTGGCACTTCAAAGTATACATTTCAGCTCTATACTCTTCAAACACACTGGGTAAAGAACTTGCCTCTGCCAACCTTAGGCAAAGTCAAAAACTTGATACCGTCATAATCCCTCTTAGTACACACCATTCTTATGTATGCAAAATAACACTAAAATATATATCCTTATCTTTTGATGCAAAAGATTGATAATTTTCTCATTATTTCAAGACAATTTTTGAATTAAAGAAGTTCTAGTTCTTATAATGTTATTGTGTAAAATTATGAGTTCATAAATTTATAATTTTATTATGTAATTGTGTTTTGTTTCGATTTCAGGAATCTTGAAAATATATTTGACAATGATTTGGATCAATTTAAAGAGCTACAAGGAACAGATGAACTGAAATCGCCTCCTATTACGCAAAGAATTGATATCAACTCAACCAATGAACAACCTCTTTGTGCTTCCGTCGTAAGTAAAAGTTTTGGAATTAAAATTTATTCTTAATAAATTTTTGACAAGTTTTAATCTGAGATTTACACCTATTGTAAACAATTTTATTTTCGTTGTTAGTTTTTTTAGTTGGATTCATATTTAATTAATAGATATCGATAAGAAATGATTGCAGAAAATCATATGGACCACATTACACCCTTGATATTTATTATAAAACTATCTAACAATAAATATTTTACAGTTTTACATTATTGTTTACATACTTGGGATGTTTTGGCTATTATCGAAACGCAATACTCACTGCAGTCACACTACTAAAATATGATTTCATGCAATACAAGAGAAGTACCTGTAAATTATTATAAAAAAATTTTTCTTGTTTGTGCTCTTCTCCTATTTTATGTTTAATTTTAATATGGCAATTAAATCATAACTACACAAAATATTTAGAATAAATTGTTTATTTGTTATTTGGGAAATAAAAATAAAACTTTATGCATATTATTTTCAAGATAATCAGTAATAAATAAATTTTTTGGCTGTTATTCCTGATTGATGTATGAATGTAACTTATTGGTTATTTGAAATAAACTTTCCTCAGGTATAATAGTTAATTATGATTTTTATTACTGTAATATAATGTTCCTTACTTGTTTCAGGAAGAAGTTGTATTCCCTAGAACGGCCAAGAATAAAGATGACAAATGGCTCTTTGTCATTAACACAAGTTCCTTTGTACAAGGTGTACGCATTGAAAAATGCCTGTAAGTTTTTAATTTCTTAATTTAGCCTACTAAGAAAATCTAAATCTGTTTTTTTTTTTAAATAGTTACCCAAACGTGTTTCTAAATTATTGCATGGAAATCTATTATTATTTCACTTATTTGCTTAGAGGAAGAATATAATAAGCCACTTGTAAATTTTTTAGAACATGAGTTTGTAAATTTTGAAAGATTATAAATTTCTTATTTAATGTTTTATACTGTTTATATTTCATAATATTGTAGGTAAAAATGTTGTTTTTTTTTCTGGCAAAAGTTCACCGCGGCCACAGAGGGCTTATTGTACACTGTCCTTTCCCTGCTGAAAGCAGGCCAGATGCAAATGGATATCGTATAGGGGTGAACCGTCTCGCAAAGTTTAGGGTCTGAGATACGATTCCTTCTCAAAGGTAAGGAATCTGGTGTTCCTCCAAAATAACCCAGCCTTATCCTCAGCAATTGTCTTGATGTGCCTCTTCACTTGACTGAGACTAATCCCACATATGGCGTTGGGTGTAAAGGGAACGGATTCAGATCCTTTCCTAGCAAGGTAGTCCGCTCACTCATTGCCTTTAATGCCTTTGTGACCAGGTACCCATTCAACCTGAACTTTGTTGGTTAAGGAGAGTTCAAGTGGATCTTGCACTCTTCCACCAATTTGGAACGGGCTACATAACTACCCAACACATGGATGACTGCCTGACTATCCGTAAAAATGGTGATCAGCCTATTTCTTGTACCCTATTTTATTAAATTATGGGCACAGACATTAATTGTGAACAGCTCAGCCTGAAAGACCATGGTGTGCTTTCCTAACGTTATGAAGATGCCTTCATTAGATCTGTCCATTCTTCAGATTCCTGCTCCAGAGCCTTGTTCCACTAAGGATCCATCTTTATAGCAATTTACCCTATTGCACAGTTTGTGTGAGGTAGTCAAATATGTTGGAATACAGACAAAGATAATATATCGCTTTATGGAGCTACAAAACAGCATTTTGCTCAAAATAACAATTTTCTTTAAAATTGTTGTTTGTCACATTCCTTCATCTGAACATTTTATTTTAAACTCTGTTTTTACAAGTTGATTATATGAACAAAATGTATGATCATCTAAGCTTGATTGGCTTTTGTAGCACTAGATAGGATACTATTTAAGAAAAGTAAAGTACAAGTTCAGTCACATTGATTTAGTCGAAATTAAAATTAGTTGACCCAGTCTAAAAATGGTTTCGCATCTTGTTTTTGACCTATTAAGTAAAATAACAATAACCATCAGCCAGACAGGTGGGTGTGGTTAGGGGTTTTAAAAAGTTATGAACTTTGTTAAGCTAATCAAGTTCACTTTTTAACTAATGTAAGCACACATTCCCTCAATCTTAAAGGAACCCTACATAGTCAGGCCAAAACTTAAGCTATTACCATAAAAGAAACAAAAAACTTTTTTGTTATTTTCTTTGATTTCAACTGATTTTCCTCAAATAAAATAATCATTATTTGAAACCATCAAAAGTTAGGCAACCATCCTTTGTCAATATTTTTTGAAAACTCATAAAGGAATTGCTCGGTAGACTCTGTTATTTTAAATATAAAATGAGGGAATGTATATCTTACTGTAAATTCAGTTTTTTAAAAATTAGAATAATTCTGAAAAAAAAAAAAATTATTTTGACTTTAGGAAGGAAGTATTTTATATCTTAAGAATTCTGATATTAAACCTTAAACATAACCTTAAAGAAAAAGAAAAAGAAATGATTTTTATACTTCATTTTTCATCTTATTTATTTTTTGTTGAAGCTTGTTTTGTATTAATAAAAGCCTCCATATTTTCATTTTAGGAAGACCAGTGATGAACCTGAACAAAGCTGTTTTTTTAATGACTCATTTCCCAACGGCTACAAGACTGTGTGCAAACAGAAGTACATTTACCGGAGAATGGTAGCTGTGGATGATGATGGGAAACCAGTTAAAGATACATTCCTGTTGCCTTCATGCTGTTCGTGTACAGTGGTATCTGTAGGGGCGATGTTTAGACAAGGGATGGCGAGGAAACCTTTACGTACAACCACAACTCCTCCTCCCAAACACTAAGAAACTGAAAACTTCTTTGAAACATCTAAAAAATTGTTTTCTGGTCTGTGCAGAATTTTTTGTACTTATAAAAATCTTTTATGTAAATAAAGCAATATCATGAAACTGTTGCGAAGGATTGTATATAAACCTTAATAATTTATCTCATTATAGCTTTAAGTATGTGTGTAAAAAGAATTTATTATAACTAGATTTTTTGTTTGGATAACAATTTTTGTTAAATCGATTTATTTATTTATTTTTTTTAGTTTATCTGTATATCTATACGGACATGTGTATTCACATTTGTAAATATATGCTATTCATAAAACAAGTTTGTTTTTTATTTGTCATAAGCCAAGACCAAATTTATATAAATAACAAATCTTTCAAATATGAAATGTAATATCTTACAAAACATCGATAAATATGCTTTGTACATGCCAGAATCATTTAAAATATTAATAAGACATCATAATTATTGGTAAGGTTGCTTTCATCAATGAGTGAAATATTTTTGGCAAAAATATGAGGCCAAATAACTGTCAAATTCTAACCAGGGGGACAACATTTTAATCTTATTGAATTTTATTCTAATTTTTTTAAATAGAATTTACTAGGAAATGTTGTACAAGATTTTTGAAGATGGAAGACGTCATTAAAGTGTGGTACTTACTACTTCTGGTTTGATGTGCTCGTAATTTTTATCATTATTACATTGTAAATATATAATTTATAACAAGGAGAGAAAAAATAATTTAAAGTCACTGAACAAAGGTTCAAACAGGATATTTGAATAAAGGAAGATATGAGATACATGATGGTTGGTGTGATTAGAGAATTTGGTAGAGGAAGGATGCCAGGGAATACTTAAAATAGTAGGAAGGATAATAGCCACTTCAAATCTTTATAAAATAGGAACTAGAGGTCTCCCTGAGGATCCATGTAAATAGTTAATTTTACATAATGAAACTAATTTACGTCTCATTACTTAAATCATAATTAAATTCTTAATTATTTGAAGTTTCTAATTGATCTTATATAACAATGCAACACACACTCATAAAAAGATGAAATTATTTTATCATAGTTAAATTCAAAAAATATATATTTTAAATATCAGTATTTTATTGCTATTTTATATTTTATCTCCAGTTTATTAAGTTAATAAAAGCATAAAGGAATGGACAATCTATCTATCAAGCAAGATAACAACTGATTAAAAACGTACATAAACAAATATGTGTGAAAAATTATACATCGTCCTGGCACATATCAATAAACAAAAAAAATTACGTAAAAATAACAATTTAGAATGTTAAAATAATAGTTCTACCAACTGCCTAAAGATAGCAGCACAAATCGAGAAAAGTAGAAAATAATAGTTCCGATTAGCACCGCCAGAATGCAGCACCATCCAAACAGCCGTTTCCCAAGTTCAAATATTGCTGCAAAATAATTTTTAATAATAGTTCGACTAATTGCCTAAAGATAGCAGCACCAATCGAGAAAGGTAGAAAATATTAGTTCCAATAACCGCCACAAGATGCCAGCACCATCCAAACAGTCATTTCCGAAGTCTAGCACGAAAATTTTTACTTTGTATTAGGATATTAGGAAGTCACAGGAGCTCACTTGAAAGAACCGACCCAGGCGCCGACAGAATTGTCGAGCTCCTGCAATCTTCTAATATCCTAATACAAATCAAAAATTTTCGTGCTAGACTTCGGAAATGACTGTTTGGATGGTGCTGGCATCTTGTGGCGGTTATTGGAACTAATGTTTTCTACCTTTCTTGATTGGTGCTGCTATCTTTCGACAATTAGTCGAACTATTATTAAAAATTATTTTGCAGCAATATTTGAACTTGGGAAACGGCTGTTTGGATGGTGCTGCATTCTGGCGGTGCTAATCGGAACTATTATTTTCTACTTTTCTCGGTTTGTGCTGCTATCTTTAGGCAGTTGGTGGAACTATTATTTTAACATTCTAAATTGTTATTTTTACGTAATTTTTTTTGTTTATTGATATGAGCCAGGAAGATGTATAATTTTTCACACATATTTGTTTATGTACGTTTTTAATCAGTTATTATCTTGCTTGATAGATAGATTGTCCATTCCTTTATGCTTTTATTAACTTAATAAACTGGAGATAAAATATAAAATAGTAAAATAGCAATAAAATACTGATATTTAAAATATATTATTTTTTGAATTTAACTATGATTAAGTAATTTCACATTTTTATGAGTGACTGTAGCATTGTTATATAAGATTAGTTAAAAACATCAAATAATTAAGAATTTAGTATGAATAAGTAGTGAGTTGCAAATTAGTTTTGTCAAGGGTTTATGGGGATAGGAAAATTAGGAAAGAAGTTTAATAATAAAATAGTCATTTAAATTATGTTTTTATTTGAATTAGATTATGACAAAATAATTCCATGATACATTATTATAATAGATAAATAACAATTTAATTCTCATTTTACTACTATGTTGTAAATGAGTATTTCAATAAAAAATTGAAGAAGATTTGTATCAATCAAGAGAATTATGCTTTCAATATATTTTCTGAAGATATATACCCCAAAAACCTGTCATATATGTAGAAATAAATAAAGATAAACATTAATGTTAGCTTTCACTTATATAAATATATATTAGTTTATCCCTTCCCTGGTCATTTTTGACAAATAGAGGGGGGATTATCCTATAAGTTTAAAATTCCAATAATAGAAAGTTTGCATTGTTCCACTTTCATTCTTGATGAGCAAAATGCTTTGAAATGACTTCACTTGGTGACTCCAATAAAATAATTGATAATTACAAGCCAATATTTCAGATTAGAAAAGTCGAAAGATTTGTTTGTATACACGCCAAATAAAGTTACCAAAAATGTTTTAAATTAAAGATCATTGTGATGAACTTAAAGCTGAATAAAAGAATAATTAAAACTAGAACTAACAAATCTAGCGGGGTCAGTTCTCATTATAATAACTAGTTGTTGTGTATTAAATTTACGCAAAACTAGATTAAGTATAAGCAGGTTAAATAAGATGTTTTGGACTTGACTTTTTAAGGTTTCCCACTTTTAATGAAATATAAAGGTTGTCTCAGTTCTAAGTATCCAAACCCATGAAAGCAATAGCATAGCCAAAAAGTAAAAAAAAAAGAAAAAGTAATTCACCTATAAGTTTAAAAGGGTTCAAATGTGAAATATTTGGCATTTTAATTGTTTCAAACTTTCTTTTACATTAGAATATAAAAAACACAATTAACAATTGATATATAGAGATTATAAAAAATCCTACTGTAACATTCAAAATAGTTTTAGATTTATAATATTGTGAATATTATATGGGTACCAAAAAATTTCAAATGAAATACTTATTTAAATTTAAAATATAGAAAAATATTGTTCATTTAATGGAACCCATATAAAACCGAAAAATGAATCCAATTTCCTAAAAATATCTTTGTTTAATGGATTTTATATTTGTTTACTAAGTTTGAAAATAATATTATAACGACAGAAAATAGTAATATATATTAGAATTGTGCTTACAGTAACAATACATGAGAAATAAATTAAAAACAATTGGTTTTTAAATTAAACCAGGACTTATTTTAATTCATTAAACTAAATTGAAAATTTGTTTAAGCTTGTTTGAGAATGAGTTATTGGATATCAATAATATTATTAGCAAAAAACAAATTGTATTCATGACATTTATTTATAAATATGTATTTCATTTACGTTGCAAGCTTATTAGCTAAAAATTGTATTCTATAATTCTTGACACTAATAAAGCATAAATATAAACAATTTTTTTTTTTCACTGATTATTATATATTATTAATCCATTTTCATTAAATTTCACTTTTTAAAAACAACGCTCTGCAGGATGTGCCACGCTTCAGGGTAAACAGCTGTATTAAAAACTAAACATTAATTTTTCAGTGTCATTGAAATGGATTACAAAATAGAATGACAATGTTATTTTAAATTTCTTTTTATTACATAATATCCTATGAAGAAAGATATACATGGTAATATGCAAATAATCAATTTTGCATAACGGTTATATTTTATTAAATACTTTTTATTTAGTATATAATAGAATAGCAAATATCCATGATGTAGTCTTCATGGTTGTTTGTATCTTGTTAATGTTACTTTCATGTTACCTGACAAATACTGTGATTCTGGCTCATATTTCTTTCACAATTATGACATATCACACTTGTTTTGTTATTCTTATGTACTTCTCACCTAACTGGAAGTAAATTGATTTTCCAAAGTTGAAGTACATTATACTAGTGTAAAAATAATGAAACATTCCTTAGAAGACTCGAGATTTCTGCCCTTACCTTCAAGTTTCCTTCTATAAATTTCATTCTTAAATTAGTCAAATATTACCTATTTTGTTTATTATTTTCCTTTATTTTATTATTATTTCCCTTATTTTCTATCTTTAGGTGTGTACTGTATTTTGATATTTATCTTTTATTTACTTTTTTATTTGTTATTATTTCAGTTTTCATTATATGTCTAATATATTTTTGTATTCTTGTTTATTTATATTTTTAACTGTCCATCTTCCTTTTATTAATAACACAATCAACGATCTTCCAAAAAGGTTTTTTTGTTTGTTTTAATTTTTCCCTCTTATTTTCAGCTGTTATTTAGTTAGTCAATTCTCTGGGCTTTTATCTGAATAAATTTATCAAATTATTAAGATTATCTGTGGTTTTTCTCATATTTTTAAAATCCAGTAAAGTATTTATTGCTTTTTAATTTTTTTTTTTTTTTTGCACTAACTTTGTTGGAAAAATTAACAACAAAAATAAAGTTATTTACAATTGAAAATATTTTGCACATTTAAAAAAAAATTCCCATTGGTTTATTAATTAGAAGCTTAGTACAGTAGACATGTCAAGAATGAGTTCATCTATTTTCTCATTTTGCTCAAATTAATCCAATGGAAAAAGTTGCCCTCTGCCAGGTGCTCATTTGGCGTTTGGATCAGACTTTTCTATAA
Source organism: Halyomorpha halys (assembly GCF_000696795.3). Taxonomy (NCBI): domain Eukaryota; kingdom Metazoa; phylum Arthropoda; class Insecta; order Hemiptera; family Pentatomidae; genus Halyomorpha; species Halyomorpha halys. The sequence continues at coordinate 580,064 of NW_027111919.1, read as the reverse complement.
TATTATATAATGTTCTTATAAATAGTATCAATTGTCCATAAACCACTTAATGAATTTAGAAAAGTCTGATCCAAACACTAAATGGGCTCCCAGCAGAGGAAAGCTTTTTCCATTGCAGTGATCTGGGCAAAATGAGAAAATATACTTGTTATTGACATGTCTACTGTATAAAGCTTCTAAGTAATAAACCAAAGGAAATTTTTTTTAAATATACAAAATATTTTCAATCGTAAATAATTTTATTTTTGTTGTTGATTTTTCCAACAAAGTTAGTGCAAAAAAATGTAGAAGTAACAAATACTTTGCTGGGTATTAAAATTATAAGAAAAACCCAGATAAAATTAATAATTTGATAAATTTATTCAGATAAAAGCCCAGGAAAGTGACCCACAAAATAACAGCTGAAAATAAGGGGAAACAAAATTAAACAGACAAAAAACCTTCTGGAAGATCATTGATTGTGTAATTAATAAAAAGAAGATAGTCTGAGTGTGGTCAAAATCACTCAAATAGTGAATAAACAATTTATTATGCAGGGGTTCTTCTTTAGGGCTAAAAAAGATACAAATAGCTATAATCTATAGCTTAAGTATCCCTACAAATTATATAAAATATTTGAAAATTTATATAAAAATGAATAAATTAAATGAAAATAAGAAGTACACTTAAAAGTATAAATAAACCAGAATTACAAAAATATATTAGACACATAATGAAGACAGAAGTAATAAAAGATAAAAAATTAGATAAAAGATAAATATAAAAATACAGTACACACTACAAGACGGAAAATGAGGGAAATAATAATAAAATAAAGGTTATGAAAAATGTAAAATATTAATAAATAAAATTATAAAAAGATCTTTTTTATTGGATAATCAAAGGAAGTTTTTTTATTCTAATTGTAGAGTATTTATAATTTACTAATATCAATAGTTATATTATTAAAAAAAAAAAATTGTTATATATACAACAGAATAAGCATAATTTTTTTTTTTTAAAAAAAAGCTAATTTTATAAAACTTTTACATAAAATTATATTCTCAATTAATAGCATTTTTAATTAGTTGAATATAAAATTGAAATATAATTCTCATCAAAAACAGTATTATTACCGTATCTATTAAAGTAAAAAAAATCATCTCTCTCTGTTACCTTTTGATCCATGTGTTCCTCTTTCACTCTTTAAATGCCAGAGAATACTGACTTGTATAAATATAAATACAGACTAAAATATAAAGTTATATACAATAGAATAGAATAGAAAGTCATACAATATAGACCTTTCAAAGAACTACTCTTTTAGTAAATCTTTTATTATTCCTGCTACCTCCTTTTGGCATTCCTGGTCCATTTCTACCCATGATTCCTTCTTCATACCTATTAAGATTAATAACAATAAGAATGGTGTGTGTTTGTGTAAATCTATAAATATCAACTATTATACAAGCTAATCTTTAAATTAATAAAGAATATTAACGATCCTGTAAAACCAGCTTCATGATGTTTGCACATCTTCAAAGAAACTTCTAAAATCCTCTTCAACTTCTTCTTTTCCTTCTTGATATTTGGCTCTAAAATGTTCCTCATCCTTAGCAACTTGTAAGGAACAATGCTCATAATGAATCCAAGGATGTGAATCTGCAATGAACTGAATACATTATTTGTACTGCTAAAAAAACAAAAAAACAAAAGAGAGAAATGTTTAAATGTTTTAAACAATATAAATTGATTGTTTTAGTAATAGGTACTCGTGTTATTTATTCATCGCTGTTTTGCTTAAATAGCAACAAATCTCTCAAAAGAAAAAAAATTGGTTTATTTTTTAATTGCACGTATCCCAAAGATATTACAATAAACTGGGGTTTCTTTCTTTACTATTGTGTTCCTACAGACAGTACTAAAGCTAGAAGCGTTGTTACAAAGTAACCACAGCCTAAGGTACAATCTATGGAATACGTCAAACACAAAAAATAAAAAAAATAAATGTTTGTCAAATGTGGCACTATCCAAGCAAAGCAGCAATATATATTATTACTCAATATACTAATAATTTTTCGATCACTTGTCTATTGTATATATACAATATAATTGAACAATACTTTTTCATTACATTTAGAAAATATAACAGCATATTCACAGATATTTCTCAGCATGTTGTAAACAACTCAGTGGATATTTATAGCCTTAGTCATATTACTGACTGATTATTCATAAAATGGTTAATCATGAAGAATTACATATCTTTAAAATGAAACAGATAATATTAGAAATAATTATTCTTGAAATCACTTCACAGAAGGCTTTGTCTATGTCCAACACTATAATAATTTATATTCATTAAAGTTTTATGACTGATTCTTTCAAAACATAAAGACTGGCACATAATGTTATTTACCAAGGTCGTTAATTACAAAATTTAGCTGAGAGAAAAAAAAAAATTAAATTACAAAAAAACGAACCTTAAGAAACAGCTAAGTTTATTTAAGACTGTTCACACACATGGGGTTAAAACGTTCGTTGCATATTCGAGAATATTCTTTACTTTTTCGTGACAATTTCTAAGATGTGGAAGGGGTTCTTTTACAGGTTACCAACCTATTCTATTCAGAGTGGGAAAGCCGAGTTTTCACGCCGTGGGGCCGCCATACAATAAAAGCTTACCCGCCTAGATCAGAATCGAACCGGCGGTAGTTTCTAGATCACTGAGGTGACTTCTTAACACACTCGTTTGCAACGGCCTCATTCCTCGCAAATTTATTTAACTTTCCTATCTCATAAAACTAGATATCGAAATAAATGCAGATAAAACAAAATATATGGTTAGCAATACGGGAATTACATATAAAATATTCGGGCCGAAAAAGAATGAGCTATCAGGAGAATCAAAGTTACACAACTTGAATTGAATGAACTGTACCCCGTAAATATAATTTATATAATTCGCAATTCTATAGAATAAGATGGAGATGTAATGAAATGTTAAACACTGAGCGGACGAGTAGACAGAAGCGTAGATGGGAGGATTGCATCAGTACTGATCTGGTAGACTTTATTATTGTTAATATCTTATGAGAATAATTAGTTTATGTTTTAAGTTTTATCTCGTTTTATTATTGAGAGATTTTTTTGCTGATAGTGCGAAGAGGGGGCGCTAAACATTCTTAGGCCTATTGGCGCCCAAACATTAAATTTGTGTCAAGTTTTTAAAACACTTTTAAGCTCGACATTTATCTGTCTAAATTTTCAATTATTAAGTCTTTCAATGTTTAGAAATTATTTGGCTTCTTTCTTGTAAAATATAACAAACAAAGCCTTTTGAATATTCAACAACCGATTTGATCTGAATATCTTAAAATTTGTAAATAAAAATTTGAATGGATTCTTAACAAAGATAAAATATCTATTATTCGATTGTACCTTTCCTAAGCTTCATTGATTTAAATAATTAATAAATACAGTCATTACCATAATAAAACAAGTTTTGTAAATCAACGACTTTCCTAGTCTGGTCATTAAGCTATGAAGTAAAAAAAAAAACATGTAAAACAGATCTGCCTCGTGCTTTGTATTTTTACTTAAGACACTTTGTGACGACAACGAGGAACAGAAAAAAACCCAAGGAGATATAATACAAGGGTGGAGGTGGAGGGAGAAGACAGAATCGCTTCCACTTTCCAGCCGCAATGTTGAATTATCTCATCCTCATCTTTTCTTCAGTGGCTCTATCTAGTGCTGCAAGCCTACGTCAGTATTAACATTTATTTTATATTTTATTCTATTATTTTAACTATTTTAATTGCCAATTTCTTATTTTTGATGTAATAGAAATAAGAATGTTTATAGTGCAATATTATACCCATCTCGGTCATTAACAAAATTTTAAGTTTGGTGGTGGTTTGTAATAAATGTTCTATAGCGCCCTGCTTAGTAAAGTTGCAGTGTCTTCCAAACAGTAATTTTCTTATAACTGCCTCAAAAAAACATTTTGGTTTTCTTGGTTTTGTAAGATACCACGTTTAAAATAAGTATGGCAGTATTGCAGTGGTTCTCGCCTCTATAAGTTTTTGGACCATTAAAGCAAAATTTGAATAAGTGGAACACCACTCTCTGTTTGGGATAAAGTATATATATATTTTGTATGGAAATACTAATTGTAATAACTAATAAAGTATAGCGACAATTATATTTAGTTTTTTTAAAATTTTGGTTTCATTCTCCTTTCCCGTGCTGAAATGTCACAACCTATGGCTTGCCTCCCCTAGTTTTGATCTTGGGTACGCCCTTTGTACATATATCTATTTAAATCCAAGAATGGATCCAGGAGGGGTATGGGGCGATCTCTCAGGGATTAGAAACATTGAATAAATGACTTGTACATTAGCTTTAGTTTCTTTCCTCTTGGAGTGTATTAGATACTTTCCAAACTCTCAGGCAAACAGACCATAGTCTAGAGGGGAGGGCTCTACAATATTGTATAGCCTAGGTCCCCGCAAGGTTTGATCCGAAATTGTTGAAACCTTTTAACTAGAACTTAAAACTCAGGTATAGAAAACAATAAGGCAGTTTTAACAATGAGTTCTAAGAAAATATTTCCTGCTGGACCCTTTCACGGAACACTCCAAAGTACTGTGAGTTTTCTAACGTTAGATTCTTTAAAAAAGAATTCTTGTTATACAGTGCCATCTTTAAAGGTTCAAACCCAGAGCCTCGCGACCCATGGGGTCCCTTAACTCCTATGGCCGATTCCATTACTAGTAGTCCATGCAGTGGCCAATTTTTGTCATTTTGTAAAACAACCTGTTACAAGTTCGTTTAACCTGTTACATAATAACTAACTGTTAGTGTTCACAATCACGGTGCGTGCTTATAGAAGTAGTTTACGCACATTCACGAAATAGTTACAAATCTTCACTATACCTTTATTTTACCACGTATAGTGAAACCGTTTCCAGTACGAATTTACTTCTTAATGACAGGCTACAATATAAAATAAGTGGTAAATGGGAACTGGTCTTTTTTAAACTCGAACAAAACTCAACTTCTAAGAATAAAAATAAATGAATCACATTTTTTTAGTATTCAAAATATTGTAGTTTCCAATAGTCAACTGAATCTTGTGCCATATCGAAATCGATGATGGTGTTCAGACACGTAGTAATTATTTAACATAACATACTTTATCAAAATTTATTTTCGGTCGGTATCCAAATAATTTACCATACAATTTATTTTTTAGTAAAGGTATCTAAGGAAGAGCGAAGTACAAAATTTAACTATTTTATTAAATATAATAAATTAAAAGAGGCAACAGTAGTAAATATACTATGAATATTTCATAGTAATTTTCAATCCTGCCGGGCTATGTTCGTCGGCCAACATCGATCGATCCAACTCTAAGCATCAGAGAACTCTAGTAGATAATTCAGTAATTATTTTACGCAAAACTGACGAAAAAATTGCAACTAATTAATTTTATCTTGTATGAGGAGCCAGTATAGTTGGTAATATTCCTTTTTGACGATTCCTTTCCAATACGATACGCGCGTAGAAGAATTTGTAGAAGAAACAAATCGGAAGTAGAAAAGAGAAGAAACTTGCCCTCTGACAATATGGCGTTTATTATTATCCTGATTGTCTAGATCATTCCCAAGAAATTTTGTCTAGTTGTGTCTTAATAATGGCTACAAATATTATTTCTAATACTTACAAATAAAGGGTTTATAAATCAAATTTTTGGAATCCTGTCACGTCGTGGCAGGGTAAAAATCACCCTAAAAGTAGGCTTTAAAAATTCCTAGGGATCAGTTCAGTCAAATTATTGTCTTAAGTATTTAAAATTACTTAAATAAATATCTTGCGTAATACTAATATTTCAGAAACATATGAACATATCAAATATATGTTTTTAGAAATATTGACGTCAAACTTTACTCCATACTTCTAATTTTATGTTTATTAGATATTCCTATCTCTTAGAACTAAATAAAAGTATTGTGCCAGTACTTAACCCATATTTACCGGTATTTAATAAAAAAGATCTTCGAATTAACTAAATTAATTATTTAATTTTAAATAATACAATATTTAAAGCAAAGTCGGAAAAGATCACAGAAATTACAATGAAAAATAAAAAAGTGAAAAAGATCATAAATGATAAGATTAAAAACAAAAACATACAAATTTTCGAGCTATTATAGAATACAGTATACAAAGTAAAATTTTGGGATATTATTGTTATTTATTAAATTAAAATCTTGCATTTTTCTTTGGCCCAAAGAACGATTTTCCGAGTAGGCACATCTTATGTTCATAATCCTTTAACCAAGCAAAGCAGTAACAGTAAAATGGCTTCACTTCTCTAAATTTTCTCTATAAATATGAGTTTTATAATGTTACAAACTAATTTTGTGATATTTATGTATAGGTTTATCATAACATGATTTTTTTTGCTGAACATTACAACTATCACTGTAAAAAATCAAATCATTTCAGCCATTTGTTGCCTTTATTTTGCTTTCCATGAATCTCACCACATAGTTATTATTCAAAAAACCTCTTGAAAATAACGAATCAATAAACTTATACCATTGTTCTAGAAATATTAAGTATAGTTTAATACCAGCACATCTGTTATCCGGGGGAAAATTATAGAAGATGAAGATTTACAAGTCTATGGTGAAACTACACTAGTTTTGAACTAGCAAAAAACTTTGAACAACTTTTTTTGATAGTTGTACCACTATTTAAACAAAACAAGTGATATGTTTAATATGAGAATAAATGCTAGGCTGCCCTATTAAGTTTAATATATAAGGAAGAAATTTTCGCATAATACTTACGGCAATGTTCTTCAATGAATATTACTTTCTTGAATTCCATTCTATTTTATTGAAAACTTATTATAAACAGAGTATGATCTTAGTAATATTATTTGTTATCCAAATTATGTTTAATCAACATACCAACAATATTTATTTATTTTTATTAAATAAACCAATGTTAAGCCCAAAGAATACGGACCATCATCATACATTTTTTTAAAAATATTATATCCACAGATGTAAAATATCCAATAATAAATATTCTTTTTTCAAGGATTTATAAACATAATTGAATAAACTTCCACCTATGAAGTGAGTGATATTAATTATGAATTATTAATCTTAACATGTTTTATATTATATTATAAAAAATTGTTCAACTGAACCCATTTTATGCAAGTAATATTATAATTTAAAATGATGGGAGACTTAAAAAAAGTAGAAGAGATAATTGAATATGCATCAGTTAAGTAGAAACAAATAAAAACTTGTCTCAATAAATATTGATAGGTAATTATCATACTTATTATTATTCCATTATTACCTAATCGCAATGAGATCGCATATTTTAAAAATGAAATTAAGTAGTCAGGATATAAACAATTATACAGATAAAATTTATATGTTCAACAGCTGCTTCGATACAGAAGTGCCAGAATGACGACAAACTTAATGACTGTATCATGGAAAACTCAAAGGAAGCCATAGCAGGACTGTTAAAAGGTGATTCAAAATTATTACTAAATTATATGCATTTATATGTATGACTCTAATTAAAATCAAAAACTTATGGTTTCAATAAGCAATTTGAAGTCTTACTGAAGGTTGAGAATAGCAGTTGCAAATTACAATTAATATTTGATAAAATCTAACTTTTAAATTACACATTTTTATTTTATTAACATAAAGCCTTGAAATTTCTCCATAAGAATTAATTTTTTTTAAATTAAAAAAAGTTTCATCGATTTTGAAAATTTAAAGGAACATTTTTTAAATTTCATATAATTACATTTTTTTTTTTGTTTGGCTCTACAGAACTTGCAGATCTTTGGCCGCCTAAACCAGCCTTCTCCACGCCTGCCTTTCTTCAGCTACTGTTTTCTAGTTTGTTACATGCAGGTCTTTCACATCCTTAACAATTCAGTTTACCATCTGGTTTTTGGCCTCTGAGGTCGTCTTTTGCCAACTCTCCTGGCATTCATTGTTGTGTAGACGTGTACTGATGGATTGCTTTGAGCCTAATGTCCCATCTTGACCTTGCCTTAATTTCATGAAATATTGACTGACTCGTCTCTGCAAGCAGTTCACTGTTCGTTCTTCTCCTCCATGTGTTAAGACTCTGATCCCAAATCGCTTCTGTAATTGCACTGAAGACTTTCCATTCAAATCACTCGATTCCGCTTTCTAGGGTACCAGTTAGAGCCCAAGTCTCGCAGCCTTATATCAGAGCTGGATTTATAAATTTATTAACATATATATAAATCAAACTAGATATGTGTGTCCATATATTTCATTTTGTAGCCAAAACTACTCAGCGCATAAAACTGGTGTATAGGCGTTGCTCATTGTCTACTATGATAAGGTGATTGTAGGTGGTTGACTAAGGGTATTTTTTTAATTCGACTAATTAATGTGACTCCTTACCCATGGAAGCAGGTTCACTATTTCAACATTAGTAGACTTTAAAAAAAGTTTTTTAAATGAGTTGGATTAACAGATTATTGTCAAATCCACTGTATAATTGCGGTTATTTAAAAAAGAAAATCAGTTTACTAACTACATTTATGATGTTATTTTGTATATGAAGGGTTATTATAACATGTATTGTTATGAATTTAATAATTTTCTGGTCATGTACTCCTTACATGTATGAAACAGAAATGTAATCAATAATATGAACATTGTTAGTTTTATACTAAGTAAAGAGCTTTTCAGGTGAACCGACACTGGGAATTCCTGTTTTGGATCCTTTGAAAATTGAGAAAATAGAACAAACATCAAGTGGATCCAGGAGCGTTTCATTAAATTTCTCATTGAGCGATGTTGAAGTTAAAGGCCTTACTAACGCAGAGCTTGTCAAGTCAGAGTGAGTACTAATCTACCAAAATTACTCAATACACAAATAATTGTTAATCATTGGACAATAAATTCAGCACTTAACAAAGGAAACAGTAATAGGTAAGTAAAAAAGATGTTAAAATGACATCCTGCTGTAATCAAATGTAAAATTTCGAAAGATTGTTGTTAGGATAATATTTTTTATAAATATGTATAACAATCATTTTTTTAAAAAATATTCTGCAAAGCGTATCTAATCAAAATTCTGTTCACACATCTTGATATTGTTACTCCTTGCCAAGGTGAACATTTTTTAAATTCCATTCAAAACAAAATTGGCTATTTAAGTATTTTGAAAATCTAATTTAAGAAAAGAATTAAAATTATTATTTAAATCAAATCTCAACTCTTGTATTCTCCAATGTCTTTTTACAAATATAAAACACATACCAAACATTATGACGAGATAGTTAGGTCTAAGCAACTAAGAAAATCTTACATTAAGGCTTTCAAAATAAAGAGGAAAATAATTAAAACATTGGAAAATTTTTCAACAAACATTGAGATTTCATGGTGAATTATACTAATGTAGTCTATTTCGATTGTGATTCATTTGACTTTTCTCCTTAATTAGTTTTTTCTCATTATTTTCTTGTTATGTATCACTAATGTTTTATTCCATTAATTAATTTTCATTTATTGAACCTCAAAACTAAAGCTATTATAACTGTAATACAGATAATACCACACATTTCCCATAAACTTTATAAAATATAAGTATCTCACAAAGGGTTCTTGAGGGGAAAAAATTAAGATTATAAATATGATTACAGGTTTGATGCTGCAAACAAAATAATTCAATTCAGTGTAAAAATTCCACAGCTGGTGATTGCTTCTAATTACAACTTAAATGGGAAATTCCTGGTTGTTCCAGTAACAGGGAATGGAAAACTGACGCTTACTATTGGTAATGTATTTTAGAGGGAAAGTATACTTTTACTTTTAAACTTTAAAATAAACTGATCAAGTTGGGAAATTTCATAATTTTTTTTTCAGATGAACTTGATTTCACCTATTCTATGAATTACGGTATAGTAGAAAAGGATGGAGTCGAATTTGTATCTCCGAACTTCCCAGGGAAGTTGACTTATACATCCAAAAAAGTAACACCTGTGTTTGAAAACCTTTTCAATGGCGACCAAAATCTAGGTATATTTTTATATTCATTTAGCAACCAGAGCTATAATATTGATTTTTAATTAATGAAAAAAAAAATGTTTCTTTGGTTATAAGTTTTGTACTGTTATTGTGACATCAGCATTCTCAACAAGAATTAATCTGTATTCAGGGCAGAAGGGAGAGTGTTGAATCTTGAAGAAAAGTTAAATTTTTTATTATAATTTCATCTTAACGATAGAAAAAATTTGAAAAATAATGGATTGTTAATTACTATACAGTCTTTTTCTAGAGCTGCTTCGTCAAATTTAGCCATAAAAACTTTAGCACTTCAGAGAATTAGCTCTTCGACATTTAATTCAAACATGGAAAGAAGTGAACCTGTTATTTTTATATTTGCTATTTTTCAACCTGGCAGTAAATAACTAACTGTTGAAAGGAGTTAAACTATAACATACTGGTAATTATCAACTCATATCTAGACCTGAGTTTATTTTATTATACCAATTTAAAGTTTGTACCAGGTTTATTCAGCACAATATTCCAGAGCCCTTCCTATTAGGTCAGGTTAGGTTGATCCTTATTTATATTAAAAAATAAAAAAGATAGTTATAAATTAACATATTATTAATGAATAGATGATATTATTAAATAAATTGTATAGTTGATATTTATTGAGCAAACTTTTTCAGGTGACAGCTTCAACAAGATGGTAGATGAAAACTGGCAGGAATGGGACGCCCAGGTCGGTCCCGGAATAGCAGATGCCCTAGCCCAAGTGATAGGAACTCTTTTAAAGAGAGTCACTGATGCTGTTCCCTACAAAGAGATGTTTCTTTAATTTTCATAGTAAATAAAATAATATAATGATTCAGGTTGAACATGGAGGCGTGACTAAGAAGTCATAAAGAAAAATCAATGTATTCAAAATTTTTATATCAAAATTATATTTGATGAAATAATTATTTTATTAAAAAAGATTTAGTTAATTAAGATCAGGAGTTCTTAACCTTGGTTTCAAAGATCTGTTCGACAGCAAACTTAAGACTACAGTCTCTTATCTCACAATAAAACTGTTTAGTACATCAACTTAAATTTCCGTAACTACTGAATTTACTAACAGCTATAAACCCCATTAAATGGCAGTGTGCTATTTTAGCCCACAACTCACGAATACAATCCTTAATTAGGTAAATTATTTTATTTCAATATCATTAAGGAAAAAATCAGATAATTTTATCTATGGAATGTATTCTAAATAGCAGTAGAAAATAATTCAATTTTAATTTTTAATCTTTCTGTATAATTGTGGCTGTGTAAAATTAATATTTCTAACAATTCAATTTTCTAAGCTAATCATCAAAAAACCTTTTCATGAATTTCCAAGGAGTTTGTAGAAGTTAGGAACTCTTGCTTTATATAGATTTTCTTTCATATTTATATAATTGTTGTGATTAATTTAATTCTAATGATGAATATGATATGTAACTTAATTAATTGAATAATAAAAAATATACATGAATGCAATACCTACAATTATCAGTTTATTGTCAAACCCTACTTTATTTTCCTAATTAAATGAAAATTATGAGGTGGTAGCACAATAAGAAAAAAATCTATATATGTCTAAAAATAAACTCAGTAAGGAATAAGAAAACAAAAGTAAAACAGATAAAAAGAAATGTCAAAATTCAGTACTTTAATTATGTATAACAGTAGGCATATATTTGTGATAAAAAATTATATTACTTAGAAATAACAAATTTCAAATATTTTCTATAAATCTAGAGTAGTTTCTACAAAAAAAAGCAAATAGAAAAAAGTTAAGATACAGTATAAGAAACTCTCATAAAAATTAGCAAAGTTTGAAAAAGTTATTATTTTGTTGACCACCCTTAGCTGAAATTATGGTAGTAAGTCATTGTGGACAGAGTGGATGAAATATTTTGTTTCATTCTGTCACTGCAGCATTTTACAAATTATTTTTATTCGTAAAGTATTCGCATTTCTTTGCTTAATAGGAAATGGAAACTGAAACCAATTTAACTTCGGTAATTCTAAGTTATAGGATAGTAAACTAAATGTTTTTCGAAGACAAGTTGATTTGTTTTAGTAAAATTTTTTAAAGGGGTTTCAATTTATGATTTTACAAAAGATAATATTAAGGATAATTTAACCGCTTGAAAGATACCTTCAAAAGATCTTGACTAAGACAAATTCTACTTTAGCATTTTTCTATTTATATTTGATCTTTAAATCCCATCAAATCACCCTTTCCCTTTTTCATAAATCTACAGACTGCCCTACAGTATTCTTTAATAATGTTACTCTTACCTCTGTTGAACAAATCCGCTACCTTGGACTACATCTGGAAAAACGACTAACATGGAATCCTCATACAGGACTAAAAAAGATAGGAAACTGCACACTGATTTAGACTATTACAGCACTTATTAGACACACGGTCTAAACTTCCAGTTCATTACGAAAGACTAATCTAGATTATAATTATAAGGCCTATCTGGAGTTGAGCTGTGTGGCTCCACTAAACATTCAAATTCTTCTCGTATCCAATCCTTACAATCCAAAATCCTTTGTGAAATTCTCAATGCTCCTTACTCTGTCAACAAATAAAATCATCTAAAAAGACCTCAATGTTCCATATGTAACTGATCTAGCTCAAATCAGATATCAATCATTCCATTATAAACTATCTAACCATCAAAACCCTCGAGTTTCTAACCTTGCTTCTTCTTCTATTCCTGACAATCCTCTGAGGTGCCTGAAAAGAAGATGGCCTTCAGACCTTCCAGTGTAGAAATATGATTAGAGTGCTACCAGTGGGTAGCTTCTCTATGTGCCTATATCACTCCATTTTGATCTGAATGGATCAATCCATGATGAAGTGAATGGAGTTTAAAATTGGTAACTGGGCATAGGTGTTTAACTGCCAGGGTACATTATAGATTAACCATGCCTTTATATACTTTGGGACATTGCTCTGTTGTAAGATCCAGTCACCTTTTCCAACCTCAGCCAATTAAATATTTCTTTGAAGTATCACATATCCACTCCCATATTTCACCATTGGTATGATGTTTTTCTTTACTAAACATTCATTTTTCCTTCCATACTGTATGAATATTACTCATTCCAAGCACGTTACATTTGTATTAATCTGTAAAGAATATCCTATCCCAATAATTTAAATCTTTACATTTAAGTAAATTTTCAAATTCCTAATGCTTTTTTTTATTATTTAAAGATGATGCTAGTAGCTTTCTCCTTGTCACCAGGGTCCTGTTTCATAATAAAGTACAAACTAATACTATTAGTCTTTTAGATTTATCTTAATTCAATTACACTGACTTGTACAATAGTAACTTGTACTTTAGTATTTTTTAATTCCTGTAATATCAATAATAGTCATCCCTATCATGAAAAAAATAAGTATTAGTATTATTACCACACTAGTTTCAACACTTGTACTATTAACTAATACTATTAGCTTTCATTATGAAACAGGGCCCTGGCTGGAAAACCAATGTTATTGGTTAAAAATACGTTCTCATTAATAGCATATTAATCATTTTTCAATAGCAACATATTGAACCAAATATTTACCAGTTTTTATCTGGATCATACTTAATTTATTTCAATAAATTATACTTATTGTGATCTGAAAGTTTTTTGAGCTATACTGCATCATTGTTTATTAATTAAAATTTTCTATAAATTATAAGTTATTTTTTATTGTTGTTTGAATACTAGTTGGGCTTCTTTTTATTTTTTCTCCAAAGATAAATAGTGTCCATAGTGAAGAAATTTAATAATGATTTCTCGCTTTCCTTTGGAGAGTTTTTTCAGCGCAAACTTATTTTATGTAAGATTAATTAAAATTAAGAAATCACTTTACCAACTTGTAATTTTTGTTTAAAACTTCAATTTCTATTCTTATGAACGATATGACTTAGACTAACCCAAATTTAATAATACTTTGATCCTAATTAAATTATATTTTTATATGTGTATTTTGGCTTTTGTCTTAGAGTGAGTAGTACTTATTTCTTATCCAGCTAGAAAATAAACATTATCTAACTAATTTCTTTTGTAATATTTTCCCTATACTAAAATCTCAAAATGAAATAATTTTGTTGGGGGAAAAATGTTAAGTTAATTTAATAATTTTTTTTAATGTATGTAGAGTTATGATCCAGAATTTACTAATCTAAAATGACAAAAATTAGTTATGATTCAGTTTCATAAACCATACCTTTCTTTAAAGTAGCTGGAGTTGTAATGTAATTAGATCTATGATTGATAAAAACTGAGATTTAATAAACTCTTGCTGTATGAAACTAAATTGTTACCACATTTTTCTCTTATAAATTTAATTAGTGAATCATAGAATAGTATTTTGAAAATTAAAATATTTATTAGCATACCTAAATAATGGGCCAAGTAATGTCAATAATAACCTACTTAGCAAAAATATTTATACCTTTAAAAACTATGTAACTACATTTACTTATTCAATGCAGTAACTTAATCTCTCAGTACCTCTATGGTAATTTACAAACAACCTAACCTATTACTTTATTTATTTACTGGAGGTTACTTCAAGTTTATTTTTGAATCTCTTATGACTGGTTAAGTTGAACTTTGGAATAAGAGACCCCTTAATTGAAAGGTATTTTGATTATTATGAGGAAAATATGTGTTTTGAAATAATCTCAATAGTCTGTCCACTTTTTTTAACTCTGCATGATTAGTATTATTTTTTTTGTAAGTTAAAAAAGTATTGCAGACACTTAGTACAAACCTGACAAATTTTCTGTTTGTTATAATTTAGGTGAACATTTATTTTCAAGATGAATAAACCATAATGGTATTCACTTTGGAGCAGATTATATTGTGAACATCAAATTATTCTTTCTTCAGTCGTTAAAAATTAGTTATAAATAAAAGTACAACTAAATTGTCAAGGGTACAATATGTATTCATTAATGAACCATTTATAACTAAAAATTGTATCTCTGCTTGGTTTTTGTGTTTGTTCTATTATTATTTTTGTATATCCAAGTTCTAATATATTTTAAGATCTGACTTTTAGTAGTTTTTGAAATAGGCATGAATAGTACTTTTGGTTTATGTATCAAATATTTGTAAAAATAAGAAAAAAATGTTCCCTCATAATTCTACAACCATATAGTATATTCCTTCCATTCAAAAAGTCCTATCACAAACAATTGGAAATTTATAAGAACACTCTAAATCTGTAAAAAAATACAAAGTGATCCTTTTTATAAAAATAGTTAGTAAAAAGTAAAACTGACTGTTTGAGGCTCTCCTTCATAAAATATAACTTTAAAATGAAAACTATTACTATGCTAAATTTTTTTAATTTACAATATTTTACTTTCAACCTATAGTAACTTGCCATAACTTAATACCGACATCAATCTTCTAGAAATAAAAATTTTATAAAAAAAATCCTTTGAAAATCAATGAAATTAGGCCTAGGATCTAGTATGCAAAAAAGTCTAACGATAAATGTCAGATACCATGTTTTATGACTGAGTGACTTATTTCATTTGTTATGAAGTGTCCAGTATTATTCTTTACATATTTTAATTTGTTTACGATGAGAAAAGAACTTACCCAGATAAAGGAGATACATTTTTTTTTTTTTGTTTAGTTCATAAAATGTTTGGCAAGATTGAGTTATAAACTTAAGAAAATTAAGTTTATTCTCACTGTGAATAAACATGTTTTATAATGATTGTGTTTTATGTTAACAATGTTTTATTCTATACTGTAACATAAAACTTTATGTGATATTAAATTCCCAAGATTGGCAACCTATGCAGTATAGGCAACCCATTAACAAATGAAAAAAAATATATATATATATAAATTAATAAGGCATTAGTTAAGATTGGTAATAATTTATAAATGTAATTAATTTAATTTAACTTTTTTTAAACAGGCAACGGTCATGCATCCGGATCTTTCAGCCCATCTACATTCTGATGAGTGTAATATTCTAATACAGAAACTACTAGAATGTCGTAAAGAAGTAATAAGCATACGATTTTTGAAATAATACAGTAGCAAAAGTTTTTTGATAATTTTTTTTAACAAAAAAAAACTTTTTTTATTTATTACTTTGTTGCATAGAACATTAAATTTATTTAGATAATTAAAAAGAAAGGAATTAAAATGAATGGAGTTGGTTAATATGTTATTTTACGTGCTACAGAAATAACTAGCTGTGAAAAAATGTATAAATTTAATAATAAGTTATATTTTTAGGAATTAAGTAAAGATTAAGATGTTATATCCAAATAGAAGGTAAAAAGCTCAGCTTTCAGAAAAGGCGATGAAACAAAAAATTATAATTTTCTATTATAGCCATACATTAGCTACACTCCACTTTACTTATTTTGTTCTCTAAATATTGTTTTTTATTTTAAAACTATATTTCTATGGAAATAATATTCCCACATTCCACAAATAATATTTGTTTGGAATACAAAATTTGTCCACAAGCTTTTGTTACTGGCTGTGTTTAAATTGTTTTCACTTGTTCCTAAAGCTTTTATTTAAAATTTTTTTTTTTTTCAGAATAAAATAGGAAATTGGTTTGGAAAATGTACGGATATAGATTCTGAGTTGAATAAATGTTTAAAAAGAGAGGTAAGTTTCTAATTTGTTTTAAAAAATGTTAATGGTGTTTTATTTTTTCCTCTCCTATTTATTTTAAAATATTTATATTTTAATTTATTTTATTTGTCAACCTGAAATTTATTCATTGATCAATCATTACTTTTTTTTTTTAATAAATAGTTTAAATTTTGCAGAGAGAGGCAAATAGAAAAAGGAATGCAGAAGCTGCGCTCAAACGAAGAGAGAAATTATCATCAAAGTCTTAATGTTAAGAAGTATTTGCATTGTACAAATTGTATAGAGACCCTTTTGTTAATAAATATGTTTATTTTTTATTTTATTTTCAGAGGATATAATAAATGAAAGTATTTTATGTTAAAAAAATCTACCTCAGGCCCCAAATTATCTAGGAACTATAACCATTATTAAAATCCTTAAAATACCATCTGATTCTCCATTAAATTACTACCACTGTAATGTAATGGAGGTTCGGGTAGTTTTTTTTTAGATAAACTTTTTACTCCATTATCAAATGTAATGAACTTGAGAAACATGTGTCATAACTACCAAATTTTAATAAAATATGGAGAAGGAACTATTTAATCAAGACCACAACCAAGACAAGGGAGATGTAAAAAAAAAAAACTCCCCATTCTTTCTTGAGAAGGAGGGAGCTACTGCAAGCAGAGTTGTGGACCCCCCACTTCCCATCAAACTTATAAATAATATAATATTTATTGTCCATAAAAAATATAATGGATAAATTCATGGGTACTATTTGAAAATTAAGGATACTGATTGAATAATAAATCAAATATCTAAACAATTCTCAAAAATGCCTTTTAAATAACTTTTGACTTATTAAGGGTGGTTTCATAAAAACACTGGAAACCAGGGTGTATTTTCATTTTGAAGATTCCTGCATGTTTAAAATTTACAACTCAGCTTTAGGATAGTGATGTAATTGAGATTATTTCAATAATCAAAAAAGAAAAATAATATCAACTAATTTAAATTAAATATTAATGACCCACATTTACTCAATTTGATATACCCTACAAAATGAAACTTAGGTCAAAAACAAAAATATTTTTCATTGACATGGCAACAAATGGTATGGTAAAAGGTAATTCAAAATATTCAAATATCAAAGAGTGACTTTTATTTGATGATAACCCCTTATCTATTTTTGTTTATGTAAAATTGTAATTTTACCACTTGGTATAATTTTTATTTCTCAAATAGTATTTTGCCTGTAATATGAACCTAAAATTTTTAATGCTCAGTGGGTAATTATTGAAACTGATTTTCCTGATATTCATTGTTAAATATTCATCCCTAGCAAGGAACTATTAGTTTATTAAAAAAATATTCAAATCTCTAAACACTGAGTTTTTATTTTATGTCAATTACTTGGTTTAGAAAATTAATATAGTCTGGAAATAAGTCTGAAACTACAAAAAAATTCTACATATTTTTAGTAGAGAATTGAACTTGTTACAAATAAATAACATATTGTTAGATGATTAATTTTTGTTCCTGTGAAATTCTTTTATGTTGAAGTATTAAAATTACCCAATTTTATTTTTACCTGTTTTTTGGTTACACCAAGTATTCTCCTTTGAAATAGTTATTGGAGCTCTTTGTCATTTCTGCTAAACCATACCTAAAAAAGAGGTTAAGTCCCCCATCTTTCAGAATTTAGTCTTATTAATTCTAATTGATTGGTAGAACAATAACAATTGTGGCATACCTTGCTCAATAATAATAAATGTGCCTATCAATAAGTGTTTTGGAAAGTTTTGAATAAATCGACAACCAATAACAACAAAAACCCAGCCTATTTTACATTGACAATTTTATGTTTAATTCACCACAAGAAGTAGAGTAATGTAGTTATTACAATAAGGAGAAATATAATTTTAATTTTGTCTTTTAATGATTATTATTTTATTTTCCTAGGCTTCATTTTTTTTTTTTTTTTTTTTTAATAAAAATTTCAAAAGATTATCTAACAAAACCAGATTGCTTTATTGAAAAAGATTCTCTAATTAGAATTATCTTAATTTTAATTTATTACCAGCATATATTTGAAAAGATACAAAGCTCTACTTGGTTGCAAACTTGTTATCGTAAATACTTCCAACGAAAATGAAATTTAATGAAAATCACACGTCTGCAGAAGTTCTTTACTTCTATAAGCTTAGCTAGTATTGTATGATAATTATTAATGAACTAAGATAGTGTCATCACAATAAAACAAAAATAGAAAATAATGAAATTAGATGAATTAATAGATATCATTAAGTAGTAGTGATAAACTAAATTAAATTATGAAACAATAACAAATGGGTTATTTTAAATTCTTGCTCATAAATATCATCTTTATTTGATAATTGAGATAAATACAACAATGAATATATTTATTTTTAAATAATTTTTTTTTAAACAATTGTCTTAAATTTAACTACAAAGGTCGATAGTAGATTTTGATAGTTACAGAGTATATATAATATGTGACTGGAGCCATATGAACCAGTTAATAATTTCTACAGTAAAATAACAAAATATACATTATCATCGTTTACTAATAATGGATCTAAAATATCTAATCACAAAACAATATTTTTGGAAAAAAAAAAAAAAATCACAATTACAAATGCCATTGTAATCTTAAAATTGTATATATAATAAAATAAACCATGGCCAATACATCTTAAAGTATCGTTCAATAATGCTATTATGGCTCAAGTTCCTTAACAGGAAAGTTATATTTTTTGTGTAAAACATTAAAAAATTAAACTCGTTATAAATGTAATAATTAGTGCAATAAAAAAAATATATTAAGAACACATTTCTGAATGTGACAATCATTTGATTATTGCTTAAAAAATAACAATAAAACAATTCAAATAAAGAAATTACACAGTTCAGAAGAGCTTAAGCGCTCTGCACAAACCACAGCCGACATAGAACCAACTTCCAGTTTTTATATAAAATGCTCACATATTCACAAATATATCCCAAAAACAACATTTAAAATAATAATAAAACAATTATATATTAATATTAAAACAGCACTATATACAAAAGAATAGCAAGAAGTAGACTAGATACAACAATTTTACAAATCGTAATTGATAATTATCTCAAGTGTACTATTTAACCCAAAACATTTGGCATAAACTTCAACTAAATTTTTAACACATTGCTTTCACACTGGCAGGATACCAAAGCTACAGAATAACATATTGATTTAAAAATATTTATTTATATTGAGTTGGCAACTTTAGGCCCAAGTTGTCGTCATCGAAGCACCTATCCCTCAGACGGTAGGATGTCCACTTCCTCAGACCAGCTCATGTTGAGGCTGCCCGAGTCGGAGGCACCGTTGAGCCTGAAGAGGCGAGTCCCATTGTCTTCCGAGAGGCCTGAGCTGGTGGTGTCTTCCTCTGACTCTGAAGGTGCCTCGTCGTCGGAAGCCTCACCAGATATCATTGCTTCCCCAGCGGAGTCCTTAGGCAGCGGGCGCTCCGTCATCTCTCCTACCCTGCGCAGCATCTCCGCTTCCTCCTCCGACTTTATCCTCTTAGGTAGGTCATCAATGAATATCTCGCTATCGTCTACGGACAGGAGCTCGAGAACTTCGCTTCCACCGATTCCCTTCACCATGATAACTTCTTCAGTGATGTTCTCGGCTTCTGCTTGTGCTTCCCATGAAACCTGTCCAAACATTGATAAAATAATTTAAATACATTGGTATTATGTTTAATTTATATAAATAAAAAAGAAATAAAAAAAAAAAAAATGAAAAGAAGGAACTAGAACGGAAAACTTACAAGAAAAAACAATTTAGAAGTTGAAAAGTAACAGAGGAAGCTTCTTCACAGGCCAAATAGATGCTGTTCCAGCTGACATTTAATCTATGGATTTAGAAAGTGAACCATGCAAGTTTTTCTACTTGACAAAAAGAAAAGAAAAATTATATTTGTTTTTTTAAAGGTAAAAAATGCACTAAGAATTATTTTAAAAAATGAAGGAGTTAAATAGAAGTGCTATAAGCCATATAAAATTGCTCAACTAATTATTATAAAAGAAATTATAAATCAACATTTTAATAACTCAAATATCCTATGTTTCTCTATAAATATTCTCTATGTACTTTTGTCTATAAAAAAATAGTTGACATATTGTCAATATTCTGTAAAAAGAGTGAATTCAACAAACAGTTAATTTCAGAATTTCACCTTTTTATTATTATTTTAACTATATGAAATAAAATCTGAACATTATCAGGTTCTCAAAAACATAACCATACATTTTTCATTCAAAAATAATTTTTCAGACCTGGTAATGTACAAAATATATTCTCCTGAAAATTGTTGTATTCACCTTATGTACAGACCACCGATAATATGTGTTTATCTTCTACAAAATATATATGACCTTTAACTTTTCTTCTATTAAACTGCTTCAATAATCAATATAGACTTCCTTCAATTATTATTTCCTTCTCAAATATATAAAAATTGATGATCATGAACACAAATGATATTTTTCATAATATATCAAGCCCACAAGAAGAAGAATATAAAATAATTTTATACTTCATATTAACAGAGCTAATAACACTGGGATGCTGAATATTGTTGATACTGCTTGAGCGAGTTATCTTGGGTCAGAAAATATCTTGATTTCCAAAAATGTATTTACGTAGATTTATTTTTTAATATATAAGGTGTTTTAGGATTGTGTCCTAACTGGAAACATGAATTAAGGATCTCAAAACATGAAAAAAATTCCTTGTCTGTTAACACTTTGCTAAAAGATTTTCATATCTAAACGTTTTCATAGTTATGACTTATTTAGGTTATAATAAATAAATTGATATGTGTTCTAACTATTTTACTAATCAAATGTAAATATTATTCTGGATTTTCTTTTAGGAGGTTTGATAAATTAATTTTTAGAAATTTTCAATTTGCAAAAATTAATTGCAGTTTTACATTGTAGGATTAAGGTGCGTGTGTATGGGATAATTGTCCCGAAACGTTGTACAACTATTAAGAAAAATATAAAATAGTTTATATTCATCTTTGGAAGCTTTTTAACCTCAAACATTTATAGAAAGTAAATGTTATTATTCGTATTAAATATTGTCTAAAGAGATTACCTTGAATATTGAGACAGGCTAAGCATCTTTCTCATCATCATCATCAGAAGCAATGGCTGAACGGCAATGGATATGTGTTATTGTTTCAAAATTTTTAATTATCCTTCATTGTAAATAATTACAGTAATTGACCTGATTTGCATAGAGTTTTTGTTTAATGTCACCCCAAATGAAAAAATGCAATGGTTTCAGGTCCAGTGGAGGTAGCAGTAACACATATCTAATGCCATTCGGTTACTTCTGCTGTGGAAGAATTATGCCAAGTCTATTTTAATACTTATGGTAATCACTTTGAATAACATTTTAATATGAATGTTACTATTTACATTTATGATAATGTTAATAAAGTAGTTGGAACTCATATTAATTAATTCATTTTGTCAAATAATTCATGACAGTGAAAATCTTTAAATGAAAATATCTCCTAAACAAAGTGTTAATTTATATACATTCATGGAGAATTTATTTCTTGTTTTGTGATCCTTAATTCATATTTTCAGTTAGGATACTTAAGCTATATAATATAAGCTTAAGCTACAGAATCATATTTGCTATAAATTAGAAGCTAAAAACGTATAAATAAAATAAATGCAAACGGCCAAACCTTATTACTCAACCAAAACAGGTAGAGTAAAAAGGCTTTAAAATTTTTAACATAGTACTAAAACAAATGAAAATTTTACAAGTTTGGTTAGTAAGAGAGTTTAAGATATTCCAAATTAGTGATGTTCCGTCCTGGTAAAGCAGCAATTTTATGTTATTTAGTAGTCTATTTTGATTCTATTCTTTAGCAATAATGTCATTATTATACAATGTACCAATTAAACGGAGCCAGTAAATAAAAACAGTCTCAATTTTTTTAAAAAAAAAAGGATTTACTTATTCAAAAATT
This sequence comes from Halyomorpha halys, assembly GCF_000696795.3. Lineage (NCBI taxonomy): Eukaryota > Metazoa > Arthropoda > Insecta > Hemiptera > Pentatomidae > Halyomorpha > Halyomorpha halys. The sequence continues at coordinate 557,272 of NW_027111919.1, read as the reverse complement.
GATATGTAGCAAAAATTCAGGTAACATTATTTAAAATGTTTTAAAATATTTTCCACAACGTAGTTCTAAAAAGAAATACTTTAATAAATAAGGAAGTCTATTGTATTAATTATAAAATGTTTTAAACATGCTTTGTATTTACAAAAGAATAAAAGAAAATTTAAAATTGATACATTCCATGAATATAAAAGATTTCTTATAATCATGCAATAATGAATTAAATTGTTAATTTAATTCCAGTTAATAAAACATTCTAAAAAAAAAAATTAAATAAATAAAATAAAAGTCAATTATAGTCCAACTATATATAAAATGTACTATTCCTTTTTATAAAAAAATATTTGATAAAGAGAAAATTAAAATTTTTAAGTTTAAAGGAATTTTGTTATGAGTTAAAGAAAAAATATAACTTCAAAAATATTCAAAATAAATCTACAACACATAATGATCACATCAATTACTTTTTGGTTTTTATGTAAATTCGACGTATTAACAAAATTCCAAATACTCAATTGATCAAAAAAATTCTAATGTTCAAAGCTAAATTTTTATGATAATAACTGTATGAGACATTGTTAATTTGATGATAGATCATGCATCATAAGTCAGATAAAATATATTTATTTTTTAAATGATTTTTTATAATTTACACAATCTTTAAAAAGAAAAGAAATGCTGTTTATAATGATAAGAAAAGAAACATAGTTTATAACACTCATCATAATAAAGGGCCAAGAATTATAGTCTTGGATATACTTTTCCAAGACTAGAAGTAGAGCCTCAGAATAAATTATATCTGGGTTAACTTTATTCCAGCACTACCTTTATTATGAGATGAGTTTAGTTTGATTATTACGTAAAGATCCATTAATTGGTTTAAATATAAACATTTTCTAGACCAACCGGTCTCTATTCCGATATCTCTCAGACTACTCACAAACACCTAGTTAGTGCATGACTTAGCTGAATAGTAATGGCTGGATAGTGAAATATACAGACACACACCTCTCTTTTTATTAATATATACTGAATTTTACACTAAATGAATTTGAAAATATTGAAAATGACTGCTACTTGAACTTAAAATTTGATTTTTTAAGACTTTATGTAATAAAAAGTACCTACAAAGAAATAGATTAATGACCATACAAAAAGAATTAAACACTGTTATAAACATTGGTTTCTAATACAAACTTAACATGATTTAGAATCACAAAAAAAACCTTTAACATTTAAAAACTAATTTATCTTTTTTTCCATAATACATACAGTCGACCTTAGTTATAACACAGGCATACATGAAACCAACCATGAAGTACTCAGTATATAGTGAGGGAAGAAAACTGCGGATTGTTATCTAATAGAAACACAATCAAATATGTATATAATAAAAGCTTTTATTGATTTATTTTCTGTCGTCTAAGAAAATAAAATAAGGCAGCATATTGGTAGTTCTCTTCAAATTCAAACAAAAATTGCTTGAATTTTCATAGCACAAAATATTTAAAAAAGGAACTTCTGTGAGGATGTAGGATACTCTGAATAGGTTTCCGCAGACGATTTTGTTAAGAAATCAGAACATCCTTTATCCTGTCATGTAACATTTCATCACTGAAAACCTGCACATCGAGAGTGAATTAGGTGGTAACTTGCTTTTTAAATTTAGAAGACTAAGTATCTTTAAATGTTTTTATAATTAAGTGTGCAGTTATGTTAAAAACTATTATATGCGATTAACATATTTAATAACTAAGGACAAACTGTGCTGTGTCTATGGTCCTGTGTTGTTATAACGAGGGTCTACTGCATTTCAATATTTGTTAATCTTATTAATAAAATCATTTTTGTAAAAGATACATGATTATTTTTAATAATTATAATAAAAACAAACCATTATAATATCTAATGGACCAAAAAAGTTGTTTTTTGTAATTTCTTAGCAGATATATGTTTTGTTTATGTTCAGTATTCCGTGTATGAATTATATATTTTTTTGTTTTAGGTATTTTATACTTTTTCACAGTTGAACGATTAATACTTATTACTACTGGACAAAACATGAAACATGCAGAACAAATGCCTTGCATTAAGTAACATAGCATTCATTTAAAAGAGTAGAAACAGAAATTAGCTTATTACTGTTTGGTAATGAGAGAGAAAAAATGGGTTAGTAAAAGATAAACAGCTATTGGATTAGAAATGTAACAAGGAAAATAAATAAAATACACATAATATAAACAAGTATGCAAGAGATAAAAATAATAAAAAATGCACAAGATATTTTAAGTAATGAAACATATCAATGCAGTACTAACATAATTAATGAGAACATGGATTTCAAAAGAATTTTATTTTACAAAAACTCATTTTTGCTTAAAATATAAATTAAGAACTCGTCATTATGAACAAATAAATAATAGTTTAATTTGAAAGGTAGTGATTAAAAATAATTTTTAATATAAGTTAAAATCATGAAAATGTTTTTATTTAATTATGTTTGTATGGCATTGAAGGTATGACATTCGTAAAAGTCATGGAACAGACAAGACACTGGTACAAAATGGATGGTAGTCAATTTAAACAATACAAAAAACATTTTAAATTCAATACTGAAAAGACACAATTGAGAGAATCTATAACATCACGATAGTAATAGGCATTATGAAACATAAGGCAAAACATAGATGAGAAAAGTCTAAATAAGTAGAGTTTGCCAGTAGGGAAAAGGAAATCATCTAGTCTTTTTCTTTCTCTAATACCTTAAACTAAAACAATCTTGTCCTGGGATGAATATCATTTTCATTTTTTTGAATTTTTATAATTTCCTTACTCCTAGTAAGTTTTTTTTAAAAGTATTTTTTTATTTGAATTCTTATTAGTAAACATTTAAAATATAAAAATTGAAAGGAGCATGAGTGGAGGTAATAAAGAGGAAAAAAGTCTGATAGTCAACAATCTTCTTTCTCCCAACAATCTACCTGGCAATCTCAAGTTAGACAAATTCTATCATGTTAAAAAGTTCATGTATATATTGATAAATTATTTTTTCTTTACTGTTATTAATAAGTATTTTTTTGTGGATATTACTGACTGATGATCAACATCCAAACATATGTTATTCTTAATTGGTATTTTTATTTTAGTTTTCTAATAACTAACATTTCAAAAATTTTAAACTAACAGTTAAAAATAACTGGGATGGGTACCTTTTTATGGCTTGTTAAAAGCTTGAGGTAAGAGCCCTGGTTATTGAATTCATAAAAAATTCACATTAAATAGATTTTTATAAATTTTTTAAATGGTATTTTGAAAGATTATATCTTCATAACAATGATTGATAAAATGGTGGCCTACTATATGTTTAGGAGGACACTTCATGGGCGAGTGAATAAATCATCAATTTTTTTTTATATGAAATTATACAAACTTTGTTTACACCTTAGCCCCCCTCCACAAAAAAAAATTAACATATGAATGAAATCAAATTGGGTGCCACAGTAAACATGTCTTATGTTTAATCTTGATTTTAGGTTCAAAAACACAATAGTGCTATTTAACAGGAGATAATTAATTTTTAACCAAGAGGCAAGTTAAAAAACAACAAAAATTGTGAAATAGATGGTTACTGGGAATGGTGAAACAAATCCCACTAAATATCATGACCGATTCTATAACTAACTATTATTCAATCTGAACCTCAAAAATAACACTACTTCTTTTTAAATGGTGTCTCTTCTCACCTTAAGTGGAGATGTACCGAGGTGGGGCGTGTTAGGCGATCCAATACTCCTGGACCTTAGAGCCTTCCTTAGTATTCTAGAAGCCACGCACTCAGGAGGTTCTTCCATGTCCAGGACCCAAGATACAGAATCTGTCTTCTCAATGACTGATTTCACAGTAGGTGAGCCTGGTGGTGATTTTTCGCACATGCTTAGTCTGAAACGAGAAAAGTCAGCATAATAAAAAAAAATTCTTACAATTAAGAGATTTAGAATAGTTTCAAATAAGCACAAAATATAACATATATTATTTTGTTAATTACTTAAATAGAGAACTTGATCAGCATTGTTGTCCTAACTTGAACCTAAACCAGAAAAGATAAATATTAAACCAAGATATTTATGTACACAAATAGGGGCACAACAGAGGACTAACACTCATGAAATTAGTGTTTTAAGCTAAACAAAGTCTAGTAGAATTAATACTCGCGAGTATTTACAGAAGAATGGCACAAGTCCAATTAAATGATGAAGCTCGTCCTTATCTTCATCACATCAGTATACTTTTGCTTACAGTACAAATGGGATGACTGTAAAATGTGAATATAAAAGAACAAGTACTATGGAAACTAATAATGAATCTAAACCAATTAGTAAAGAAAAAAGAAACAAGAAAAAAAGAGAAAAAATAATTGCTTTCTATAATGACTTTGTTATTCTAAGAAATGTAAGCTAGAGCTATCACTTCTAGCAAAGAAAAATAAATAAACCTAAAAGAAAATAAAAAAAAATAAGGTAGAATACAAAGAACCACTGGAAAAGCTTTACAAAAATTTGGAATAACAAAAAAGACCAAATTGACAGTTTTAGAGGGCCGGACATGATGTTTATAGAAGCTAAAGAATTCAGGATCAAATTATGCATTCTCAACCACAGAGAGGGAAGTAATCATAAATCACCAACAGAAGCCTCAATCCGAGAAAAGGTAGCATCAGTTCTAATTGCTATGTAAACAAACTTAAATTTCAATTGACCTAAAAAAATACCTCTATGTTCTTTAGTAATTTTTATCATGTACCATTAAATAACATTAAAAAAAAAAAAAATTACAATTTGAAACAAGATATTACCTGCTAAGGTTGATATCCGCCTCACTGGCTGTTTTGTTCAACTCATAAGAGGACCTGTTAGATCTAGACTTTGAAGTTCTGTTTGGTGTTTTTTGGTTTTTGATTGAACTTGGACCTACAAGCAAAAAAAAATTAAATTGAATCAAAACATGAAAAAAATTCACAATTAATAACATGGATAGTAATATCATAAAAATATAAGGGGTTTCACAATTTTAAACTGTTGTTGTTCGCTGTCCCTGGCCCATCCTCACAATGTTCAAAAATTTATTGCAAAATAAATTTTCAAGACTTCTGAGTAAGTTATAATTCTAATATTTTTGAGTTTTGTTGTTTCTTAGTATCGAATGATTTGATTGTAACGATTTCCAGTTTTTTTGTCACTATGCTCTTCCTTCATAAGAATTGTGTATTGGTAATGTAATAATGGCAATGCATAGAAAAATTTGACCAATTAACAAAATTAAGTTATTGTAATGCACCTGCGTTTCAACAGGTATGGACTTGTATTGTTATTTTACAGAATGATGGATGTTATAAAGCCTAAAATTAGCAGTATTTATCAGTAGATTTTCCTATAGCGAAATCTTCTGAGGACTATAAAGATGATACAGTAAAAACTTTGTGAAGATAGGTTCCGAATTTTACGTGGTTACTGATTATAAACAAAATAAGGACTGCCTTTTTGAATAGCATGATATATTTTATTTACTTGAAATTCCAGCGAGAGCGTTAAACACAAGGCTGTTTTGTTTTAACTTCCATTGTAGTTCTTCATTCTGCAAAGATATCCTCTTCTTCTGAGTAGATTCCTTGGCAATCGTATCAGAAAGTATCTGTTTTTCTTGCTGCAGCTGCCTGAAAATTCAAGATATCTTTAATTTTTGCTAGACATGAGTTTAAATACAACTTTTTTTATTAGAATAACTGTTCATAGGTTATAAACTATTATTATCATGTCTAAATATTGTTATTATAATTTTTTTGTTTATGGAAAGCTCAAATGTTCTGTTCAAATACTTTTTATTTCTCAAATAATAAATAAATCACTAAGCATAAATAGTCGAACACTTACTTTTCAATCTCTTCCTTCCTTGCAATCTGGGCTTGAAGATCAGCTACCCTCGCAGTGAGCGTAGATACCCTCTGAACCACAGCAGGAAGTTGCTCGGCATCTCTCTTCCAGACCTGGCATTGCCTCCTTAGCTCTTGGAGCTCCGTGGACCTAAGCTCAAGTACACACTGCAGTGAGTCCACCTCAGCTTGAAGTGAGCTGCAGCTTGATGTCCTCTTGGAAAGCTAAAAATTTATCATTTATTACTAACTGAGTTTTATCACAATCAAAATAATGAGAATTAAATGGCATTAATATATAATCAAACATACCTTAGCTTTTGTTTCAGCATTCTGTGCAGAAATCTGCATACCTTCTTTAAGGTTTTCATAGCGACCTCGCATGTCTTCAACTTGCTGAAGAAGCTCAGCTTCCCTCACTTCAAAGTACCTTTGGGCTTCTTCATAAGTTTTTACTTTTCCTTCTAATTCCTCTAATTTTTTACACCTTTCCTGCAATGCTACTTTCTCGCTAATGTGAGCTTCTTCTGCATGTACCAACTGTTTCTCAAGATCCTTTGATAACCTCTTTTCCTAGAGACAGAAATCATTCAAACATTAAATTAGAATAAGAAAATTAATGTTAAGAGAAATTAAGAAACAACATTATTACTATTATATATTGAAAAAATGAAACTTCATTTTGCTTTTATATTGCCCATCAATATTCCAGCAAAATGTCGGATAGCAAAAAGTTTAATAAAATCCTCTTTTTTTAAACACTCTTTTTGGCAACCAGTGAATAAAATACCAAAAATAATATACAAATATTTTATTGTTACTTTTATCGTTATTTTGGTTGAAATAAAGAATATTAGAAAAAACATTGAAGTTGGTATAGCTTAATTCCATCGGTTTTTGGAGAAAGATGTCCCTCCTTTTTTTATTTTTTTTTTAAATATAAAATTCAGCATCATTTTTATCCTAGATCACTATTGGGATATAATCCATCTGAAAATATTTTTTAAAATTTCAAAATAAAAATTATTTTAAAATGAGCTGTGGCTTTCATCTTGTATTAATTTTGGCAGGTTTCAGAGGAACTCTATCAACATTAACTTGATGTTTATTATTCACATTCAAAGAACAGTTTCTCAAAATATTGCAACTATTAATATCATCAACTTATCACAAAAAAAATTGGAGAACAGATGAAGAAGATGTAACATATATATTCAATATAACACTCAAGATAACATTCAAGATGTAAAATGTTCAATAAGTGTCAGACTTTTCTAATGGCGTGCCATTTAAAGGGATCACACTTGCCTGGTTTTGCTGTCTTCCATTACAGTTGATAAGAAGACTGTAATTATTAAAAATAAATAAATCTATTATGCTTGTGCACCAAAAATGCACTTACCTCTACTTACCTTACTTAATAATAAAATATAAATAAAATAATGATTTCAGAATACCTTTAGTTCGAATTTCCTTTGCAATTCGTTCATCGATTGTTCGAAACTTCTCGTTACTAGAAAAAACAAAAATATGTATAATTTTTTTCTCATTTCAGAATAAACAGCTAAAATATGAGAAATTATTGATCAATAATTTTAAAAATACATATACATTTCTAAATTAATTAAAAATTTTATGTTTAATAAGATATCTTTAGGCATAAATTAAACAGGTTAGCATGCTAATCTACATGAATTTTTAGTAAATTTTGGACTATTCATCAAATTTTTTTTTTTATTATATTATTGAAATGTTTCCATCATTAGGATTGGAAGGCCATCTGGAGTCATTTTCAAAAATTTTCTTTGATAATTAATTATATTAAATTATAAATATCATATGAATGGTAAAATTCCAAAACCGAGCAATAAAATTTTTAATTTTATTTTAAAATAACAGTTTTGATTCTAATTATCAAAAAGTAAAAGAGTTTCTTCTCAAAACAGTTAAATATCATATTATTTAATGGTTTTTGGAAAAAATTCTTTAGCTCGTGATGTAGTAATAAAACGGTTAATATTCAAAATAAAAATTTGACAGTGAATTTGGCTGATTTTTGAATTCTATACCTTACACATCTTATTTCAAAATAGTGGAGTCTAATTACATTTTTTTTTTAATATCTAGTGACATTATCTAGTAGATAATTTTTTTAAATTACACACAAAATAATATAATAGATAATGATTATATAATAAAAATATTTTAAAACAGTACTATAACAGACCAGTCCTAGAAGTAGGTTACATCATGTAAATGAAAGGTAACTAAGTTTGACAAAAAATTGAACCATTTTTCTTTTACAACTTACATTTATCCATCTTCTCTTTGCATTTGTCATGCATTTTTTTGACTTCACATTTAGAAGAATTAATTATTCAAAATGAGAAGAGTTTTTGGAAGATGGGTTTATATGTAATACAAATATTTATTTTATTATATACTATTTTAGTAAAAAAAAATTTTTTATCGATCATGAGGGGATAATTGGTCTACTACTAGATAAATTTAGATTAAAATATTAAATATGGGCTCATATCCAATCCTGATACTGATATAGTGTACCTCAAATCATTATTGTTAAACTGAATTTTTCTAATATATTGTTAGTAATTGTTCATAAAACTAAATACTTTGATGAAGAGTAAAATGTTATGACTATTTTTATCAGACATAATTTTTTTAAAAAGATAAATTTTTTAAATTTAACACATAAAATAATATAATATATAATGGTTATATAATACAAATATTTTAAAACATTACTATAACAGACTAGTCCTAGAAGTAGGTTATATTTTGTAAATCAAATTAAATTAACAGTTTGACAAAAAATTGAATAATTTTTCTTTTACAACTTACATTTATCCATCTCCTCTTTGTATTTGTCATGCATTTCTTCAACTTCACAACGATGATTATTCTCAACATCTTCCAATTCCTTTTCTTTTTCTGACTTTTCGTAGATGTATTCTTCTTGTAATCGGTTGAAGCTTACTTTTAATTCCTCTGAAACGTTAATTTTCATTCAATAAAATTTCGGTATAACATTAAAAAATAAAAAGGAAATTTAGTATTAAACCAAGTACTAGGAGTTGAAGGAACAATTCAAGGATGTTTATGAAGATATTAATATAATGTCTATACCATTTCTAGCGACAGAGAAGAGGACCAGAGTTTTAAGAAACTCATAAAGCCACCAGAGAAACGAAGGAAACCACATTAGGTTCATCTTTTTCCCAAGAACTGTTAGAACCATTGGCACGACTTTTATTAAACAAATCTTATCAATACAAAAAACAAATGCCTGCATTGAAACTCAAAAACGGTGGTAATAGAAAAAAAAATACTCTAATCACCAATTGGTAATTCGCGATACTTTTTTTCACTATAACAATTGTTATGAGGTGAAAAGAAAATCTACATTAGTAAACAACGCGTAAAATAATTTTAATAAAATAAAATAAATTAGTTAAATTTATTAAATTGCCGAGTTTATAATTTAATTTTTATATAATTATAAAGTAGCTAAAACTTGTTAGGTTGGTAACAGTCGTCATTAGAAAGGTTACTAATGTTGCAATTTGAAAACAGTTAATTAAACATTTTATTCATAAAGTACATATGTTTCCATACTTTCTTCTGTATATTAGTTTAATAATAATAATAATGTATGTATTTTTATTTATTTTCAACAGTATTGAGTGATATTGAAATGGGAATAATAAATACTAGGAACTACGTTAAAAATATAACCGGCTACCTACAGCAATTTAAAATGATATCGATTAATTTGAACCAAATCGGTTTTTGTAAAGTAACAGGTTACATCAATACAACGTTATTTTAAAGTAACAAGTGTTAATAATGACAATACGATTGAGATTTTATAAATTCAAATAACTAACTAAAAAAATTAATAGTTATTACGAGTTAAGTTGTTTTAATTCCAATTTGAGTTGTTTAAATGTTATAAATAGAGACTCGATTTTTGTGCAGTTAAATACTCAAAACATGTATAAAACACCCAAATCCTATAATTATCATAAACTCAATTGTTTAATCTATAATATAATAAAATATTGAAAGCTTACCTAACCATATTTGAATCAAATTAAACTCGCTAAATACTCTCTACATTCATGCATACATTAAAAATTTAAAAAACCTAAAAAATTTTGGCCATAATTGAAGAACTACGAGAGGAAACTAATTGTATTTAGTGATTTTATATTCCTATTATGAAGGCTGGGATTAATTTTTTTTAAATTACATCAATTTTAGGTTTTTAATAACAAAAAAAAAAATAAAAATATCTTTTTTCCCTAAAATTTCTCATTGCGTGTTCTTTAATTTGGCTTTTTAATTGTCTCTTTACTTACGACGAATATAACATTAAACAAAAAATTAACTAGTGATAAGTCAATATAGAAACGCTTTAAAAAGTTTGATTAAAAATGCATAGGAATATTCATAGCGATCAGACCAATTTGTTTTTTATTTAAAATAATATATATACATATATATGTTTGAAAAACTCAGCAGCCACAACAAAGTCAGGCGTAAGAATAAAGGACTTGAAGTTGAGTGGGAATTTTTAGTTAAAACAAAAAAAAAAAAACTTAAGCTATCTATAACCAGATTATTCTGGATAGAGGTTTTTTCATAGTTACTCAAAACCACTAGTTAATACTATTCCAAGAATATTCGTCACTTGTGTTTACTATTTTTTTTTTTTTTTTTTTAAGGTTGAAACCGACTGTTTTATGTTAATAAATGCGTTACTTTACTCAAATTTGTCAATAATAAAATAAATAAATATTGGCATACAAAAATGAATATGTGTATAACAAGAAAAAATAGTTCAAGCATTAAATTTTATGAAATGATATAAAAATTTAGCTCAAGAGAGTAAAACGTTCAATTTACTGTGGAAAAACCTCAACATATGCAGCACTTTAAAAAATCTCCAAAACGTGCAATTTTGTACAAAATAAAATTAGTATTATTTGAATATCTTTTAAATGATTCAAATTTCGGCCGAGGGATGTGGAGCTAGGGAACACAAGAGGCGAGTTTACAAAATTTATTCTCAAGTAATGGAAATTTAACTAGTATGAGGCCATTGAACTCTTCTTATTCCGTTCAATTTTCTTCATATAGATTATGAACTTAGAACCGAATAAAATTTAATTTAAATACATACCAAATTTAATTATAGTTAACTCGCCACAACAATATGACACTTCGAATCTGAAGGGCGTTAAAAAAAATAAACCGTACAACTTTTCAAAATTTTTTTTTGTGGGCTAGTTAAAAGTTTTAAAATCCTAATTACAATAATCTATATCACATTTATTACTAAAAATATAGGAAACTTTACAATAGTAATATGCTGAAATTAGTACTTACCTAATTCCAACTGAGATCTTAACCATTTTGATTTGATTTTCTCTAAGTCTTTTCTAAGCTGCGGTGAACTAAAAGCATCCAACTAGAATAAAATATAAATAATCGATTTATAATTAATCGAGACAAAGAATGTTTGTAGTAATGTTCATAATATAAATATCATTAAAACTATTTAATTTCAAGGGTGAGTGGCACATTTGACTAAATTTACTTTATTTTTTGGGGGGTTAATTTATTCTATAAATAGATTTCGGTTACTTTGTAACAATCCTATTGCACTGAGAGTCTATAGGACAACCCTAGTGCAGAATGTAAACTATTGTTTTTGGGAAACTTCGAATAAAATTAAAATTTGATATATAAATTGTGTTTTTACTTTCGTGAGACTGGTTACTATTGTTTAAATAAATTAAATTGTATTCATTTTAAGTTTCGAAACACTCTTTGTTTATTTTACAGTCCAAAGTTTCGGCTAATTCGGCCATTCTCAATCTTAAATACAAATTTACATAAATTTCATTCAAAATTATATTATTTTGTCTCTCTTTACATTAATATTAAAACTTTTAATTGCAAATCAGTTCAACCTTATTATCACTTTCTTTAATGTGAATGTAAACTTGTATTTAAGGTTGTCCTTGAGAATGGCTGAAGTAGCCGAAACCTTGGACTTTAAAAGAAATAAAGAGTGTTTCGAGGGACTTAAATTGGATACAATTTAATTTATTCAAATAAAATCAAAATTTTTATTGTTACATACGCCACCATTACATCGTAACAGCGTGAGGCTATTCGCAACATCATCAATGTCAATACAATAACGATTTTTGAATAATGTTCAGTTTTTGCGAGCTGAAAATCGAAGTAAGTCGTTAGAGAATTAAATTTTCCACAATAATCTAAATAATCAATATAAAACATATCCATTACTTTTTTAAAACATTTATTCTAAGACCTATCACTATTTTACATTCCTACTAAAAAATTACTTTCAAATTTAGGTATTATAGTTTGAATTATGATATATGAAGAATATAATTTTGTGAAATTCAACAATATTCAACTTATTTCATTCACCAAGGCAGTAAATTATTTTTATAAATTTAAATTTTTACGGGTATAAACCATACTAGTATAGGTAGAGAAGTTATTCCTGGTCCTTATGGGCGCAGCCAGAAGGTTTGGAGACCTCGTTTGAACCTCCGTTGGAACTTGTTCCCTCCAGTCCACTTCTTCCCTACTTAGAGGCGTGTAAAAAGAAGAAGTAAGGATTAGACTAACCAGCATTGTTTGGAAAGGAGGCATGTCCTGGCCACGCCCATAAGGTCCATGAGTAACTTGACGAACTACTCCAAATACACTTTTGATAGGACTAGTTCCCCCACCACTACCACTACCAGTACTAGTAACTAATGCTTACATTGTAGACTAGGTGGTGGACGAGGACCGCAAGGGCTTGGGCTCCCTTGGCGGCGTGCTGCAGGGCAGCCGGGTCCGGCTGTGGCGACCTCAGCTGTGGGGGTCGCGTGGGGGCCTTGGGTTCGGCCAGGCATCTTGTAGCGCTACCCGATCGGTTCTGGTCTGCAACAACAACAATAAAATTTATTATATTTTATTGTAATCATAAAAAAACAAAACAATAGAAGCCATATTCCCTGCATGGTATGTACCGTTTTTATGAGTGTTCCAAGTGCAAAATATGCTAAAGAGTGGAAGAGGCATAATGCTGACATTTATAATACAGACTACAACAGCTAACAGCTAAGCTACCATGGTACAACAAAAACTACTTACTGATAACAATACTGGCACATGTGGGCAAGATAAGTATGACATATGACTAGAGTTACGCACTTTGTAAGTATTACAATTCAAAAATACATGTTAGTTCAGAATCCCTCAACATTACGATAAAATAAATGTCTAAAATTATAAAAAATCTGGGCATAAGCGTATTAAACATGCTGAAAGATAGTGGTAACCATTGGTTACTAACCAACACCAAACCCTTCCTTGTTGAATTGTGCGTATGATTATAAAAGTGGCATTAATCATCTTTAAAAGGATTAAAACGTTATGAGGTATGTGTGTACTTCTGGTTTTGTTTTTAAGAGAAAAAAAAAACTGGAGGTGCGAATAAAGTTGTCAAATCAATTAAAATAGAAAATAAATAAGTAAACGTTTATTCTATTTTCTAATGCACGTTAATTGCGGGTTTAAATTTTTATTTATTTTTTTTAATAATTATTTGAACTGTTTATTTATTTGTTATCAGCTGCCTCCAATATAGGAGTTGGAAAAATCAACAATCACACAAGAGATAAACCTAGCGGATCGATACGTCGAGAGATAAACAAGAAGATAAAACTGGGATCAGGCTAGACATTATTGACCAAGTAGGGGATGAGGATCTTCTTAGGGGAGGAACTGCCTAGATACGGTACCTTCCTCAACTCTTGAGGATTTAATCCTGGAAAACGCAAGAAGTCAAGTCCGAAGCCGAACGAAATGCAAGTTATAATTATAAATATAATAAAATTTTAAAAGAAAGATACAATTAACTTCGATATCTTGTTCAGTACCATTTTTTAGCAACACGTTCATTTAAGGATATATTAAATGGCATCCAGGCACAGCATAATCATGGAATAGAATTTCGCGTAATTGACAATCGGAGAAGGGTTAAGTATTCGCCGATTAACAACATTTTTTTTTATTCAACATTCAAAAATATCTGACATGTATCGCGGCGTTTGTTCCGAAATACAGTTTTTTTAAAAATTATTTTTCACCTTAATATTCTGCATCTGCAAAAAGACGTATTCACTTCATTTTCTGTTTTTTAAGGTAGAATAAAATAAAAAATATGCTCTACAGATTTTAATGACTAATGAAAAGTTATAAAAACATGCAATCCCTCCAAGTTATTCCGAAACAACGTTAAATACCACTTTTGAAAAGAGTTGCTCGGCCGAGTTCCCTAGGACTTGATTTTTCCTCCGCTGCTAGAATGCAAGGAACAGGATCCAATAATATGGCCTAGCGAATAAAAATTAAAAATAATGAGTTAAACATAAATTATCTAATTAACTTTGGCAGTTGAAAATTTAAATGAATTTTTGCCAATATTAATTTCCGAGAACACAGATGGACAAGGTCCATAATACCAAAACTTTGAAGGACTAATCATTCCAATTATAAATGAAATTACTTCTTTAATTTGGTGCTGACAAAATCCCATCATTCTCTGCTTTTTTTTTTCTATTTTTAAATAAAATGTACTATTTTATTTTGGATAAATTAATAATTGTACTTAATTCAAGTATTAATAGTTTTACATATTTTTCTTTTCTAATTTCAGAAAATCATTATCAAATTGCAATATTTTTTAAATTTAATTAATTTCTCCAAATGCTTTTAGAGTGTTTGAGACTAGATATTTTTGTAGTGTTTTAACGCATAATTCATTATTTATCATGGGTTTAAAATCTATTATTTTATTAACAGTAATAAGAAAATATATATACTACCTTAAATAACTTTTGAAACTTCAGTTTTTATGATCCTAGATAGATTAGAAATATTACGAAGCTAGAGAAAGACAAATTATGAACTTATGTTTTATTATACGACCTATACTTTTTTAAAAAAAATATATATAAATTATAATTTCCAAATCATGAAAAACTTCGGAGCGTTGAACTATGTCCTGTTCAGCATAATGTTCCCTGTTTTTTTTTTAAAAAACTATAAATTTTATTTATTAATAGTTATCTCTAATCATTATCAAAAATGAAACTAACAAATTGTATAAAATTGTAGATGTACTGTTTTTAGTAAAAGTTTTTGTCTTTCAGTCAATTACTATTTAAATTTTTTTTGTAATTATAAGTAATGCGCCATTCTAGGGATATCTCTTAAGAATTCTGGAAGTCAGAAAAAAATATATAGGTATCCTACAAAACGATGGTAGTGAAGAGATGTCTTTAGAATAAAATGTTTATTTTTAATAGTATTAAATTCGTATTGTGATTTTTTTGAATAACGAGGTATCTCAGTTTTATAGACGATCTATTACTTTATATAGGATAACTATGGTAAGTTTAATCGGATAACTTTAAACCTTGGTTTTGACAGTTGGAGAGAGAGAGAGAGAGTGGTCACTTTGGTATACATAATAAAATAACCAACTCGGCCAAAGTCAACAAGAACACCCTCAGAGTTGCGAAGGACGTAACAACTATATATAACTGCTCGGCAACTCAAGTCATTATTATTTAAATAAAATCAAAATGCAATACTTAATTCTGCAACAATATGGAAAATTATTTAAACAGTATTTAGTATTTAAAAATTTTAATATTATTTTTAAAATAAATCAATTGATTAATGATCCAAAAATAGAGAAGCATTTTTTTTTAGTATAGAGTACTCGAAATCAACTTTTCTAATTTACAAATTAAAAGACTCACTATATTAAAGTAATTTACTTTCTTTGGATTGTATCCAAGAGTAAAATTAAGATAGAAGGTTAGTTTCTAGAAGGCACTGACTGAATTAAAAACAGGTTAATCTTTTTTTTTTTTCTAAGTTTAGAAATCCACAGCTACTTTTTACTACTACTTTACTTTTTATTACTATTTATTATTATTAGTATACAATTTTTTATAATTAAATAAATTAATTTCACTAATCGCTATCGAATTAAAATATATATATTATTTTATGTTCGTTTCATCTTTCAATTTTATATATATTTATCAACATCAACTATTGCTATTAAATCAGTTTATATATTCTAGTATAGGTGCGATAATATTAGGAAGTTTTCTGAGAGGTCAGTCAGTATGCATAGGCAAACATCACCTTCGCTGTAGATTACCTCATATTATATTAAAAAAA
>NW_027111919.1:503149-539852 GCF_000696795.3 Halyomorpha halys | reverse complement strand
TTCGGAGAAATCATTTTTCTTCTGTTGAGTTCAACGTTATTATGAGCGCGTAGACATCTGGAAGTGGTTTACTGGCTAGGGAAGGAAGAATAGGATAAAAGAGAAATAACATGCCTACCATCTACCTCTCTTTAAAACCATGTAAATTATTCAATTAAAAAAAAAAAAAAAAAAAAAAAATCTGTACCGCTACAACCCAGTACTTTGTGTACTACAATACAGTACTTTGTGAGGAAGTATTATTACTAGACCAACGGTTGTGCAAGGAGGTGATTTAGTTGGTATCACGTTCGACCGCCAGATTTTTACCCAATTAAGAGTACCCAATTTATGAGGCTGGGTGGACTACAAGATGGCTCCAGAATCCACAGTGATACGGCTATAGTATAACAGAAAACAATGTTATGCCGAACCAGATTCGAACTCGAAAATTATCCAATAGATTCCAAAAATGCTTTTTCTTGTCAACTCCCTACAACCATTTTCTTTCCTTTCACTTCAAGTTAATTTTCTTTCAATTAAATTTCTTACATACAGTCCACTCATAATAAGTTGAAGGTGCACTTCATAAAAAATAATCTTATTTATTTACTAGTTTGTAGACCACTTATGAAAAAATAAAAGTATCGAAACTTCTAATGGATCCATATCATTAAATTAATATAATTTTCCAGTACTGGAAGTATGATGGGATATTAAAAAACACAAAAATTGAGAGTAATGCGGAAGAAAGGGGTGAACAAAAGGAATAGTAAGAAGAGAAAGAAAAGTAGAATAGATGAATTATGAACGATTAAGATGAATTTGGCCAAGTACTGGCCATCTCCATAATGTGGGTATTACTCGGTTTGTACCCCCCGTTTTATTATTCTAGTAAGGTTTTCTAACCTCATCATGTTTCTATGTTCCGTTATACTCTTAGATCTGTTTCGTTTGACATATTCAATAATTTAATTGTATAAAATTGTAGATGTACTGTTCGTCTGACATGTTCAGTAATTTAATTTTATAAAATTGTAGATGTACTGTTTTTAAAATAAAGTTTTTGACCTATAGTAAATTATAATTTTTAATATATATATATATTTTTTTAATAACCTCATGTTTCTTTGTTTCGTTATACTCTTAGATCTGTTTCTCCTGACATGTTAAATAGTTTATTTTCATTTAGTAACTTTTCAGCAGAAGCATCTTCTTTGTTTTGATCCATTTTTTATTAAAATTAATTTACTGGCACCTTCCCTCAAAAATATTGTAATTCTTTTTTTATTGCTTGAGATTGGGGGCTCGTCCAAAGGAATGTTTTTATCACCGGGAAAATTACAAAACACAATATTTATTCAATTTTATTATTATTCCGCTTTGTTGTTATTTCATGTATAAAATACGAAATTTCTGCGCAAACCTAATTAAATACTACGACAATACATAATAATCTTAATTTTTAAAAGTCATTAACCCCTTAAAATATAAAATAACTATAATTTAATAATCAATAAGGTGTTGTTTAGTATCATTGTATACATTTATAAGAACCAGGGTCAAAACAACAATAAATTTGTTTAAGCGGTAATTAAGTTTAATTTTGTCAATTTTTTTTCGATTCTTCATTAATAGCACCTTTAGTTGTTACAAATACTATACGGCACTACGCGACAACACTAGCAAATTATTAAATAGTAGAGCAAACATCGCTTATATTGTAAATAAATTTTTGGCATCACATTTTTAAGGACCGAATTTGTCTTAAAAAGTTTCAAATCGTTTCTGAACTTTACCAATGATGTTAACTATTTCAATATTTTTTTCTTTCCTACTTCCACAATATTTATTCTTGTATCTTGTTTCTATTTGCGTTGTTGTACATCTACAACTCAGGCCGAAACTTCGGCACATATTGAAATAATATGAAATACACACCTCCTAACATCTTTTTCTTCATTTCATTTCTTCTATTAAAGAAATATATTATAGACGGTTCAAACGTATGCTGAGAAAAAATGATTTATACATCCAAATCAACTACTAAGAATTTCGAAGGTTGAAATTGCCGACAAAATAATAATAATTTAAATCAAAATTTAACTTGTGTATTAAAATTAATAAAATGATTTTCGACTTCAACTAAGCTCTTTAAAAATTCAACTAGAAATCTTTGAATTAGTGAAATGATTCAATGAGCTATTGTGAGATCAGTGATTTGGAGAAAAAAATTTTATATTTACCTTTATCCAATCATTACTTTCTTACTGAGATAAATTAAGTAATTTTTAGTAATTTAGTAAATTATGAAAAACTCTATATTGTGAGTGAATCAAATCATTATTATAAGAGCGGTTTTGATTATTTCAAATAATGTTTTTTGATGTTAACTCATGTATGCTAAGACTTACCACTCTCTTCTTGTAGCTCAATGCTCATATCCAATCATTACTTTCTTACTGAGACAAATTAAGTAATTTTTATTAATTTAGTAAATTATGAAAAAATGTTCATTGTGAGTGAATCAAATCATTATTATAAGAGCGGTTTTGATTATTTCAAATAATGTTTTTTGATGTTAACTCATGAATGCTAAGACTTACCACTCTCTTCTTGTAGCTCAATGCTCATATCCAATCATTACTTTCTTACTGAGACAAATTAAGTAATTTTTATTAATTTAGTAAATTATGAAAAAATGTTCATTGTGAGTGAATCAAATCATTATTATAAGAGCGGTTTTGATTATTTCAAATAATGTTTTTTGAAGTTAACTCATGAATGCTAAGACTTACCACTCTCTTCTTGTAGCTCAATGCTCATATCCGTCACCTTCCATGGTCACTTCTTGGAGGAACACATGCTCCTGTCGCACGCCTTTGACCCCTTTCAGTATTTTAACATACGCGAGGTTACCACTGTTGTTTATTAATACGACTGTTTTGTTTTGCCAAGGGTTCTGGCAATGTACCAAGCCGAGTCCTTTTCGAAAACACCCGCTCGTACAGGATCGAAGAGAAAAGAACATGTCAAAATGAATCATTCGCTTGATTCGGGCATGTTATTTAACTGATTCTTTTAATGAATTTTAATTTATTATTAATTTAATTATAATAACAAAAGTATATTATAATATCACAGTATCGCAATCTTAATCACATAAGTATTTACACGCATGTACACAATTTACATCACCGAAACTCCTATAATATACTATACATAATTAACTATTACTTTAACTATATAGTGAGAGCACAGCGCACTCTAAAGGCAGACTGGGATGTACCCGCCTCGGGGCTGGTCAATAGGCGACTGACGCCCATCCCTGACCCACACATTTATAGTTGGTCCTTATTTTAGCGGGCGCAACTTACATATCCCCCCTCTATACTTATAGCAACATCTTTTGGCAGGGCATCATGCCATTTATGACCTGCAAAAGATGTGTTACGAGGACATGAATAGTGAAAAAGAACTAAAGCTAGGGCCGAGATTATAAAGGAAAGTAATAATAATAAAATAAAAATAAAAATAATAATATTGACTCCAGTATAAAAACTGGGGTCAATGACCTTCCAGTGCGATGTCTTACGCCTGAGACGGTTAAACTTAGTAGTACAAGAGCCCAAGAGGAGAAAAAAGGCAGTTATCTCAGCTCAATTTTTGATTACTTTAATGAAAACTATGTATAATTAATAGTCAAAATTGATGAGTCTGCCAAGTATAGGTAGGGAGAATAAAAAATGGCTGCTGTTTCAGAGCGATAAAAAAAAAACAATTTTTTCATTTGGAGCTCTGTATCTTAAAAACTACCAACAACACAAGATAACCTAAGAGAACGTCATTTAAAGATGAGTAAATTTTCTAAAATATGAGCCCTAATAGAGTTATTTACGTTAAATAGTTTTCGAGATATAGCTTTTTAAAAAGTAACATTTCATAATAGATACATATTATATGAGAATTTCTTTGTTCTTTTTTGCATATTTCATACCTTATTATTCCTACAGAATTTATATTTATCTATTTTTCATTATTAATAAAAATGTTAAATAGTTATAATGTATTTATTTCAAATAAATAATTATAGGTACTTCATATATCTATATATATATGTGTCATTTAATGGTGATTCGACATATATGATTTTAAATACCACTTAGTTTTAACATGAATTAAGGTTTCTCATTTCTGGTTTTTATTATTTATTTATTCATTTAGGGCCACTTAATTGTACATTGATATACCGAGTTCAATTTACCGAGGTTTCAGTCTTTCATGTCAATTTGTCAGGAAATGACTCATTTCTCAGTGACAAAAATAACACAGGCGAGTTATGGCTTGAAAATAGAGTTTTGTTAGTGTTACTAGAAGTAAATTGACTTTTTAGAACATAGAAAAGATATATGTTAAAAATTAAATATTATATTATAATATTATTAATGTTAGTGTAAGCAAGCACCACAAAGCCATTTAGTAATTAAGTAAAAATAAATTCTTAAACTTGGTGTAAATTGTTCCAAAAACTATTCAGTTTTATTGAAATTTAAATTTAAATTTCGCGTTAAAAAGAGGGAATGAAATTTTAACTTTTAACTTATATAATATGAATGTTACAGCCGTGAGTAAGGGGACTAACACAAATATAGTATCTATAGTAAAATAGCCGGGAAGAAAAAAAGACAGACCATTTTGATTACTTTAATGAAAACTATGTATAATTACTAGTCAAAATTGATGAGTCTCCCAAGTATAGGTAGGGGGAATAAAAAAATGGCGGCTGTTTCAAAACCTTTAAAAAACACTAATTTTTCATTCGGAACTCTATTCATAAAAACTACCAGCAATACTAGAAAATCTAAGAGAACATTTTTAAAGAAGAGTAAATTTGAAATATTAGCCCTAAAAGAGCTATTTACGTCCAATAGTTCTCCAGATATAGCTTTTTAAAAAGCAAAATTTCTTAAAAATCTACTTAAAGATTAGTAGTTACTTAATTTATTTTCGTTCAATGATTCAATAAACAGAGAATTAATTATTAATGAAAATGTCATTTGTTGTAAAGTGCTAATTGATTGATTTAGAAAAAGAAGAAGATTGAGGGGGAGTACAAAATCGTGGTCCACTCAGAAGTTCCTACATTGAAAAGAACTTATCTCCCTGATTCGGCAAAAAAGTGGTTGAAGCTCATGGGTCATAAAAAAGGAGCTATCACTTCCTCAATTTTAATGGAATTAGGGACGCAATGTACTTTAACTACAGTATAAGCAAAGTTCATACTGTTTTTTAATCATACCTAAAGGATCAAGTAAACAAAAAAGACTGCTTAACCTTTTCTATCTCTAAAGGAGAAGCTTATATAACAATCTAATTCACAAAAAAGATCTATGTTTGACCGCCCGACTCGCTGCTAAGTGAAAAAGTGGATATTTGGGAAAGTTAGAAGTGATGGTTCGCTGAAGTGGTTTAGCTGTAACTTAGAACTAATTTTCTAATGTAGTGTTTTGAAAAAAACTTTTTTATTCCTGTCAGACAATACTCAGTTAAACAGTGCATGTTTAGTCCGACAGTCCAACATGAATGTTTAACACAGCAGTCATAAATAGATTTACTCCTATAGTCTTTTTAGTGTAACAAAGTGTCTTGGATGGTTTGTTGTGCGGTATGGTATACAAGGAGCGCCCGGTGGTGTGAAGACACTGAATTGTTACCATGCCACCACATAGTTATGGTGGTATGGACATAGTCATGTGTATTTTTAAAAAATATATTTTGCACTTACATTCACAATAAATTTGTAATGTAATTGCAAGTTTTTTTTTTTTAGTAGGAGGGAGAATTCAATTACGTAGAATATTTGTACTGTCGATAGAGGGTGATTCAGATAATTGAATCAAAATATACGTATAAATATAGCATATATAATATATATAATATATATAACAACTTATACGTATGTTAGCTGTTAATATATTGTAAACACATAAACGAGGAGTTCTCAGTCAATAGTCAATACATCCATTTCAGGAAAATTATTATTAAAAAATTAATATTGAATTACCTCATGTATATAAATTAAATTTGTATTGAAAATGTTGATCTGTAACACTTACCTGAGAAGGAAAAATTTGAATTAAAAAATAAATTGAAATGTTTAATCTGCTTAATTTTAATTCATAAAAAAATATTACTTTTGAGAAGTGTAGGTTTTAATTTATTAATTATTAAATTAACTTATTTTTTCTGGAAAACTTCACAAATATGAAAGTATATCGTGAATGTTTGCTGTCTTTATAATTTTATCTTTCTCTGATTTTTTAGAAAACCTAATAAAATTTCTAGTGAAGATCCAAATGCGTGTGAGATTCTTTTTGTGATTTCAAGACATTTAAGGACTATTTTATCTCCTGATCAAACTTTTCGAGAAGTACAGCCAAGAGATCTCCTTAAATAACCGCACTGCGTTTGATACAGATACAAATCTTAGTACTGGCCTTTCGCCATAAGTGAAGTTCTTAAATTGTATTTTGCATTATAAATTGGATGCAAATAATTTTTATTTAATGTGATTAAGCTCTCTCTCTTTTTCATTTATTTATTTCATATTTATAAGTGGATATATTTCTCCATTTTGTAGTCATTTATATTTCTCTTAGTTAACATTCTTTTTCTTCGTCGTTCTTTCTTCCCTTAGATGACCAGGTTAGGGATTGAAATGAGGAATTTAGTGGTTCTCCTAAGGCCCTTCAGAGAATTTCCAATGGGATGGGGTACTTTTTTACGAACATTAACACTAAATTATAACTAATGACTAAATTTATTCTAATGAATTAGATGAGTATCGGGAAATTAGGATCCGTGGTGTCCTGAATACGTGAATCGCCAAAAACCGCATTTTTTTTTTATTTATGACGAATTGTGTCCAAATAATGCGGAAGATTTTGAATTTGTTGAACCCAGAGTTACCAAGATTTAAAACATTTATTAGAGGTATTCATGATGTGTTAAATGTAAAATATTTTACCATGTTATATGTTTTAAGTATAGGAATGTGAGCAGCCCTATTTAAAGTCATGTTAAATGTTAAATGCATAAGAGCTTCTAGCGGATTTTCTGAGAAACATGTTTTATAACCTTTCTCTCTAAGACTTCAAGTTATTGATTACTTTTAAGTTTTGATTATAGTAATTTATTACAACATGCTTTAATTAAGTGAAAAGTGGGAATTTTGAACGTGAAAGTTTGGCTAGTGATTGCCTTGATCTTTTAACTTGTGAGGAATAGAATCAAGAGCTATTTGACAACTGTCATTACATTAATATTTTTGTCATCCATTACTTTATTAGTTATAAAAACATCCAAAACAATACTAACACAAAAAAAAAAACACAAACTACGAGGAAGTAACCTTACACGACAAACAAATAATGACGAGCTCAGCTGATGCGTGACGTCATACTCCATTTAGCAGGCCTTGTAACAGACTCTCAACTATGTTAAATATGTCGTTTTAACATGCGAAAAGATGGAAATATTTCTCCATGTAACATGAGTTTTTCCGTTAAACACACTTTAACATGTTAAACTAAAGATCTTGAATACTCTTATTATTTCAGAAGAATAAATCACGTAAATTAGAGAAATCGGGCTTTTGTTTCAACTAGAACCAGCAAAAGAACCATTTGAGATAATGTCGCTTAACACCATTGGCGGTTTTGCGGGAAACCTTTCGCCAAAACGATATTTATATTTACTCACTTATCATTTCACCAGAATATGCTTTTGTTTACACATCTTCGAATCGAAAAGTAACAGTTTTTTTTTTGGAAATATTAAAACCAATCGTGAAGTATAATACAATTAAATGTTCCTAGCCAACAAGTATGGCTGTATTAACACTTATGGGTATGAACAGTTTTTAAAACTTCACAAGATGCAGTTGATCTTAAAGGCTGTAGACAGACATTAGTGAATACGATTCGTTGCGAAATATGTAAACGACACCATCCCTGGTTCCAAGTATCTATAGAATGTGCCGTGGAGTAGGACTCAAAAAGGTATATCCAACTAATCTTTGTTGAAAAGCATGAGCACGTGTCTGAAGAACAATTAGAAGATCAAGACAAGGAGATGTGGAAGAACAATGTACCACATACGTTTGTTCACTGATCGACTCTTCGGTGCCTGATGGCTCATTGTCTTAGAGGTTTGATACGACCGGCATAGTATACCTTGAGCAATTGTAACATAAAAGTCCTAATTGAATATAGAACTAGTTTTAACGGTTTTATAAGAAATTAAAGTTTAATGTTTTACTCCATCATTCATCTAAATCATTTTATCTGTTCTACAGATTATCTTTCACTATATCTGATGATAACAATAGAACGGACGATATATTTTGTATCAATTAAGGACATTAGAAATTGTTCGGAAACATTAAAATTTTATTAAAATATTAATAATTGCGTAAATAAAGATACAATAGATTGTTTTAGGATGGATTTACTCAGGACAGACCTTCAAAAAAGAAATTATTCTTTTTAAGAGTATTATTTGCTGATTAGTAATTTTTTTGTTATTCAAAGAAATTAGCAACTACAAGAAATCCTCGTTTTCTACTGTAGTCACTTAATATTTGGAATATTTATAAATTAAATACAATTTTTATTATGTTATCATATACCCGCAATCATATGAAATAGTAAATTTGTTACTAAAAATTATATTATTAAAGTTTTATTATTAAGCAGTTAAACCCAATTATTTACGAGCCATTTTATTAGTCCCCCTTACATGTAAAATAAAATGTTACAGAGTGAACACTAAAAGCATTTTACATAATATGGAGTTAAAAATGTTTTTAGACATCCTAAGTTATTACTAATCTCTTCTGGAGAAGGTCCATGCTTTGTAAACATAGCTAAAAACAATTCATAATATCTGTTATTCACAAAATTCTTAATATTTTTATATGTTAATGCCATAAAACGTTTAATTAATTACGAAAACGATGGCATACGGACGATGTTTGATACTGACTTCTTTCATAATAGCAGTGTGGAATCGTACTTGGAAGTTTTCATCTGGTACAGAGATAATCTAGATTAGTTTTTTTCATGAATACGTAAAGTACGGTAGAATCCCACATAACCGGCTCTCCACTTTAACCGAGGTTGAAAAAAAACTCTAAATTAATAGAATGCTGAAAAACGGTAAAAAACCCTATGGAAACTAGTATAAACTTTAAAGATTGATTTTAATCTTAAATAAGCATAACCACTAACTTAAAGTTGATCTAATAAGTTCAACTCAATCATATATTAATTTAGAGTTTTTTTTTCAACTTCGGTTAAAGTGAAGAGCTGGTTAAGTGAGATTATACCGTAGTCTACGTATTCGTGAAAATACTAATCTAGATTATCTCTGTACCAGATAAAAACCAGAAAACTTCCAAGTCCGATTCCACACTGCAATTGTGACAAAGAAGTCAGTATCAAACATCGTCCGTCTGCCATCTTTTTTGTGGATAATTAAACGTTTTATGGCATTAACATATAGAAATATTAATAACTTTATGAATAACAGATATCATGGATTGTTTTTAGCTGTGTTTACAAAGCATGGATCTTCTCCAGAAGAGATTAGTAATTACTTAGTTAATAACTTAGGATGTCTAAAAACATTTTTAACTCCATATTATGTAAAAAGCTTTTAGTGTTCACTTTGTAACATTTTATTTTACTTGTAAGGGGAACTAATAAAATGGGTCGTAAATAATGGAGTTTAACTGATCAATAATAAAACTTTAATATAATTTTTAGTAACAAAATTACTATTTCGTATGATTCCGGGTATATGATTACATATAATAAAAATTGTATTTAATTTATAAATATTCCAAATATTAAGTGACTACAGTAAAAAAAGAGGATTTATTGTATTTGCTAATTTCTTTGAATAATAAAAAAATTACTAATCAGCAAAGAATACTCTTAAAAAGAATAATTTCTTTTTTGGAGAAGGTCTGTCCTGAGTAAATCCATCCTAAAACAATCTATTGTATCTTTATTTACGCAATTATTAATATTTTAATGTTTCCAAACAATTTCTTATGTCCTTAATTGATACAAAATATATCGTCAATCATATATTAATAAACTTTTTTTTTTCGGTTGGCTTTGCAGACATTTTAGATCTTTGGCAACCTTCTTCAAACCAGCCTTCTCTACGCCTGCCTAGGGTAGGGCTACTGCTTTTCAGGTTTCTGCATGCAGCTCGTTCGCAACTTTTTTGATACTGTCTATATATCTGGTTTTTGGTCTCTTGTGTGGTCGCTTGCCTATTCTACTGGCACTCATTGTTGTGTACACACTGATGGATTCCTTCGAGCCACTTTTGATGGATGTCCCCGCCCATCTTAACCTCCTTGCCATCATATCATGAGATATTGATTGACTAGACTCTGCAAGCAATTCACTGTTACTTCTTCTCCTCCATCAATATACATATTAACTATATATTAAGTTTTGTATTGTACTTTAATTTTTAACAAAAATTAAAGTTAAATAAATTTGGATTTTTTTTGTTTTGTATGATCCAGATTAAGCTGCTTAACAGACGTTGTCATGGTACCGTTTAGGACGGATAAGCGAGGTCCTATGTTACATATCATTCCAATGATAAAACAAAAACAATATGAATACTGAAGCACCCTATTACTCTAATCCTATTAAAATTATTGCGCTTAAAATATTCCAAAGCTCTGTCAGTCAGGATTACGGATTACACCTAGAATAAACAAGACAAGATCAGTGATGATAAGACTGGAAACCAACAAGTGGATGAACTCAACCGACGGACATGAGATTGAAGATTTTAAGACATAAACATTTTTTTTTTAAACAATGAATGCATTAAAAACTATAATAACTACTATAAACATACTAGAAAAAAAATGGCAACAATGTATCATGGAGCAGCAGTAATACTGGCAGTAAACATTGGAAAGGTAAGTGAATACTGCGGGGTCAGCCTGAGATAACGGGAGAGGAATTGGGAGACCACGGCAATCTGCCCTTAAGGAACAAACAGAAAGTTTCGAGGTTTTGAAACTCTTGAACAGTCCACTATCGTAATATATCTGCGTTTTATGGGTAAAGAGAGGTGATAAAAAGAAAGTTTTAAGTAAAAATGAATTTAAAAATTTGGCCTGGTCGAGGAAATCCAAATGGATTCTAACGAGAAATTGGATTCTTAAAATACACAGTCCTTTTCAAAGCTGTAATAATAAATGGCAACGCCAACTGTCTAACATGAAGGCTAAAATAGTTAAATGTTAAATATAAGCTAGATTGTTAAAATTGAGAAATAATATATATAGGAGGGGCATCCAACATAATAAAATAAATCCAACATAATAAACTGGAAACAAGAGTTGGGCAAAAATTATTCAATTGACAAGAGACGAATACTTTTTTATTTTAAGTTTTTATTCGATAGACGAGAGACGAATAAATTTTTATTCGAATAAAAATACTACTAAATAATCGGAATACTTTTTTGTTCGAATATTTAAAATACTATTTTAATCGAATAAAAAATTAGTCGAAGGAAAAATTATTCGAATAAAAATTTGATTTTTTTTTTTTAAATTCACTTATTTTTTTACCACCTTCAATTTTAATGTATGAGGGTCCTATTTCACATATTTGGACGAGCACAAAACGAAAATACCATCGATATTAAGATCCCATATCGATTTAGTTTAATTTTTTTTATTTCTAACACATAGGGGCTAATTTTTAGTTTTTCGGATATGCAGAATATGGAAATGCAATCGATTTTAACATCACGTATCGATTTATTTTAACTTACTTGATTTCTAACATGTTACGGTCCCTTTATACGTTCTCAGGAATGTAGAATATGAACAAGATATCGATTTTAAGATCGCGTATCGATTTATATTATATGTATGGATGTTTTTTTCACATCAACAAATTAAAAAAATAAAAAATAAACAAACTTCCTAAAAAGAAAATCCAGAACTCCTTTTTGTTTTCGTTTTTTTGATTACACGCGAATCGTTCAAAATTGTTTGTGGTTTTTGTAGAATTGTATCTTTAAGAAACGCCAGAAATCAACTAGTAAAATCGGTTTAAAAATAGATTTTCTATGTGAGAAATTAAATATTTCGATGGAAAATTCCTGAGTTAAGTTCTCAGAGGAATTGAAAAAGGTTATGAAGTTGAGGACTTAATTATCCTAAAATAAATTTTTAATACTCAGATATTAATCGAGTCTCAAACGACCCTATATATTATTAAAAAATCCTGTCTAATTAATAAATAAGTATTTACATACAAAGCCAAGAGCACGATTTAGTATTTATTTAGAAAAAACAAGTAATACATTAAGGAGGTGAAATTTTACATCACATATTTGTTTTACGGAACTAAAGGCGAATCTCAACTTATTATAGAAAAAAAATTAATATAAACTAATACGGACTTAACGCTTATTAAACAAGGGCGTTCTTCAGAAATTGGAAAAGCTATAGTATAGTTGGAAGACAGTTAAAAAATTGCGAAAAAATCAAGATTCTACGAAAAACAAATCTTTACGCAATCAAGAGGATTTAACTGAGATAAATATTATTTTCTTAAAAATGGGATTTTTTCTAGTTTACGGTGCTGCAATTTAGAATCACGTGACTAGCTTTAACATACAAATTAATTTTCTCTTTTTCTACAGAGAGAGAGCACCACTGTCTATATGAACATTTTTTTTTTTTTAATTTAGTTCTATTTTTAAGAGCTATTAATGTTGTGGATCATGTATATCTTATTTCGAAAAATAAATATAATAATAAATAAAATTTTTATTTGTTCTATATCTGAATTAATTCATAACATTAATATACAAATAAATAAATCATTTATTAGAATTTATTAATGGGTTGTAATAAGTCAAATTATTTCTCCTCCAGAAATATGTGTCTTAATTTATTTTAAAATTAATCTTTCTTTTATATTTTATTCGACTAAAAAATTACATTATCTCGAGTTTTTTTTTAAAAACGTCTAATGTGCAAATATAATATTAGCAGTACTTGTAACAACAAAAATAAAATTAAATAAAAAATATCACAACGTTATCATACGCTCGAATGAAGAAAATGGAAAAATCTAATGAGAACATAAATTTATTAATTATATACTGAAACAACTATTATTAATAATTAAATTGTTACAAAACAGTTATTAATTACATATTTTTGGTGTAGAATACTTACAGCTTTAGAGGGTTCTCACAACTCATCCGATATAAAAAACTACACCAACGTATTTACACTTAAAATTATTAATTCGAATGTTAAAATATTAGTTTGAAAAAATTAATAATTTTTTTTTAAGGCTAGAAAATCTATTTCTAGACGCTTTCTTCGAAAGTGGTCTATTTCAGTATTGAGACTGTTAGTGTGCCAAGCTATATGTAGTTATTCGATTTTACGGTTTCCGAAATGACAAAAGGTATCGTACGATATACCTGGTTTAACAAATCTAGAGTGGACGGTAAAATTAGAATAAGTCATAAAATGAACGGAATAGATTGTTTTTCATGCACTGGAGAGCATTAAATCCATTTTAGTTTAATTTCAACAGAATTAAACAATTTCAGGAAACAAGTTTCGTTGTTAGATGAAAGTTTCAACTTATTCAAGTAATATTAATAGACGGAGTAACTTAACTATACCAGGTCAACTAGGAGAAACTTAATTAAAAAAGAAAGAAATATTTTTGTAAAAATTAGTCAATTATTATTTAAATACATTCATGGCTAATTTTATTTTAATAATTATTGTACGATTCTATTTTTTCAAATTTAAATGCACATTTTTAATTAATTTAGGCTATTTACTAGTCCTAATTGATATGAGGTTATAATTATTTTTTACCTGTAATTTTTTTTATTAGTGTTGATTATTTATCGTTCTTACATATAATTGTTACTGTTTTTTTTTTTGCCAGATGTAAATTTTTATTATTTTAGTTTTAAAAGTGTCTCATGTTATATAAAATTTAAAATCGTTGTCAATCAATTTTTAATCCCACTTGCAATCCCTTCTTTTTTAAGTTTTTTTAGATATATTAGTATATTAAGGCCTGATTGCATATTAGGGCATTTTTATTACATATTTTAGTTTCTTATTGCTTACTATAAGGTATATTCTATAGGTTTTTACAACATTAAAAATCTTGCTCAATTTTTTTTTCCACATTTTTCAGCATTTTTTAAATCTTATCCAAATTAATTGGAATTAATTAAGGAAATTAATAATCAGAAAAACAATTAATTTTGAAAACCAGTTTTCAAATTTAAAGTGATGGAATTTTGTCAAAAGTATTGTCCTTAAAATGCAGGTATTTAATAGAATAATACTACAAAAATGATAGAGAAAAGATTGGCCTAATCGGACCACTATGTTGAAAAACACGAATTCGTTCTCAGGCCGAAAGAGGAGAAAGCAATAATTAACCAGGCCACGAAGAGCGAAAATTAGGACCTGGAGTTGGTTGATTGTGGTGCGTTAATTGAATGATATCTGACACTCAATTAACAGTATTCGTTATAACGAAAAAATGCTGGGATTTCTAAACCGAGTCCAATTAATTTAATAAAAGGTTATTAATTGAGCAAACGATGGGAAAAAGAATGGAATTCGTTCACAAAATTTATACGTTACAAAAATAATAATTATTAGTTGTTCTAAATAATATTAACTAGCTATTATATATATTACTAAGGACCTACTAATCGAATCATTATAATAGGAAGGGTCTCTAAATCATAAAAAATTACTTTATTAATGTTAATTATTGAAAATTATGAACAATTTTCACATCCTAATGTAAAAATATTAAACATTAATTTTTATTTATTATCATTTTAATAACTAGAGGAAAAAATGTTATTTTAATAATAAGCATCATTGCCCAAATATATTGGGGTTGCTATAATACAAGGTATCAGTCTTATTGGATATAATATTAAAACTAATATAAGTAATTAAAAAAGTTATATTTGTTTTTCTCTTCAACTAAAACTACATATCAAAATACATTTTTTTTTGTCATTCATTTTTGTTTTGCTTTTTTTATTTGTTCCTTTGCATTTTTTTTATTTTTATTTTCTTCAGTATGACTATATCTTTATTTTTTCTCTCTATTCCAATGTGATTCATCAGATATTTCTCTTTTCCAGTGACCCATCTCAAATATTCTATGTATTATACAAAATTTATTTAAATTTATGAATTCATTAAATGTTAAAACTTTCAGTATGCATAAATAAAAAAAAAGTTAAGAATAAACAGTAATGTAGAAATAAATTAAAAATAAAATGGTAGTGGTACTAATAAAGTTGAAAACAAATAAATAAGTTATCAAACAATAAATAAGTATAAAAAAAAAAATGAAAAAAAAAATGTGTAATGTAAATCGGTAAAAAATCGATATTTTTCTTTTATCTTCGTGGTACAGGTACAAAAACATATCAAATATAATAATTATTATTATTATTTTATTTTATTATTAATAATTATTACAAATATACTAATGTTGTTCACAGCTAAGCAGACCTGCTTTGTACGATGTATAACACTATTCCCTCTTGCGCCCTCGAAACCTAGATCTATCACACCTTTTCTTCTTTTTTATTCGGGCCATTTTCTCGTTGGGAAATCTCAGATACAAAAAATTATTACTTTCACCTTTGATTGTTAAATACGTCCATGATATTCCCTTATATAAAGAGACTTACGACCACAACTGTGGAATTATTCACATATATGTCTGATAAATTATTTAAATGATTTACGATACCACGTGACATCAGGTGCGTATCCAACGGAATTAATATCTATTTTAGATTTAAATATTGGGGTATCGCTTTGGTTTGGTTGTGTCGCTAGAACACAAAAACTGATTTGAGGTATTGGAAAAAATAAATAGGAGTATTACTTTCTTGTAATATATTTTAATTTTTTTTCCACTGCAGATCTGCCTTATTTGTAGCCGAT
This sequence comes from Halyomorpha halys, assembly GCF_000696795.3. Classification (NCBI taxonomy): domain Eukaryota; kingdom Metazoa; phylum Arthropoda; class Insecta; order Hemiptera; family Pentatomidae; genus Halyomorpha; species Halyomorpha halys. The sequence goes on along the minus strand of NW_027111919.1, from coordinate 523,786 downwards.
GCCTTCCGTAGAACTGAGCAGGAATATAATTAAATATTATAAACACTTCATAGTTAAATATCGATGAAAATAATTTAAGAAAAATCCTCAGGGCCACATTAAACCCACATTACTTTGAATAAAACTATATAATAATAATTAATATTTTATTTTATTTATAACAGAAACAATGCTACTAAGTAACGATATAACTATTCTATACACAAATACATAATATATATATTCTTCACAGTTTTGGCCCTTCTTATTGGCTATTTTTGAAATTTCTTCTACACCCCAGTCAGATTATTGAAATTATTTGTTTTCATATATACAAATCATTTTATCAATAATTTCTTTTAGAACTTTACATATGTTAAATAGTTATATATAGTTATATATATATAATATTCAGTTATCTACTAAGACCTTAAGTCATGCATAACAAGTATATATGTAAAAACATAACCGTGAACATGTACTTCGAATGTACTCTAACGAGGTATGTGGGTAAGTGGGCGTGACAAGATAGCCAGTTTCTAAGTCGGTCACGGGATGAATCTAATACATCTATTACATCTTGTTTGTGGGCTCACTGTTTACAATAGTGTATTATATATAATATATTTAAAAAATATAATAATATATCTTATAAGAACAAACATAATAAAAAGACTTAATCAAAGGTATAATTACTAATACGGAGCGCGGTGGTAAGGCACGATGCTACTAACTCCAAGGTTCGAATCAGGCTGGGCAGAAATTTTTTTTCTGTTAAACTGTAGCCGTGAGCCAACCCTGTGGTTTCTGGAGTCCTCCTGGGGTCCATCTAGCCTTATAAATTGGGTAAAACTGGCCGTAGAGCGTGATTCTGACCAAATCACCTCCATGCACAACCGTTGGTCTAGTAACAGTACAAAGTACTGAGCCCTTGACACTTAATGGTTTGTGGCGGTACAGATTTTAATTAACAATAGTTATAAATAATTTAGAAATTTAATTAATTTCGTATACATTAAGCAAAATTAAAATACGTTGCTAGTAGACTAAATAACATTCTTTGTTTTTACAAGAAATAGGGACTCCTACAAATCGAATGCATATTTACATATTCAAATGAACTTCAATGGTGGAAATAAAGGCGGATGTTTTGGTGAATTTTCCATAAATTGAAAACAAGGTTTTCTATAAATAACAGACTAGCTAGTCTAATCTAGTTTTACTCTCTTATATTTGCTTTATTTACATTCTTGCAGGTAAACATATCACCAAGTTTTAAAATTTTAGATATTTATTAGGGGTTCTGGTATCTAATAATAAGATGAATCCACTGCATACGGACAACTTTTGCAATTCCTTAAAAACAAAATAATTTTTTTAAATTTTTATATTAAGAAGTGAAACGATGGTTAAAATAAGAATAGGACGAAAAGAAATAGCGAACAGGGAAAAGGCAAAAAAAAAACTAAATAAAATTAAAAGTACTTTGGTTTTATTTATTTGGATCAATGGAACATTTCTCATCGTTAGTAGTAATATAAGAAACACAATAAAAGTGCTTAAATGAATAAAATTAATTAATATAATTCTAATTCGCTCTTATAAGCAGGAGGCTGGCACATATTCCCAAGGAATCATCCTCAAAGGTTTCTTAAATAAAAATTTATTTTCTGCCGTGGATTGTCTCCTGTATGGTGCATACTTAAGTATCTAAAATGGGTACCTGACCCTTTATTGGAATGAGTAATATGCAAGGTGGTTTAGTATGGCTGGTAACCTTCATAAATAGTATAAGAGCCGAGAAGAAAAAATTGTGACTGTTACAAAAAGTTAGGAAAAATTAATTATTCATTCTGAGCTCTATATCTTAACTACCAACATCACTAGAAACCTTAAGAACATCATTTAAAGTAGAGTAAATTTGCTAAACTGTAAGCCCTAATAGAGCTATTTACGTTTAATAGTTCTCGAGATATAGCTTTTTAAAAAGCAATGTTTCATAAAAATATTGTACAGAAGTTGTTTATCGTCATAGGAGTAGTAGTTTTCATGATATTTGCTAAAATAAATTGATTGTAGTTATAATTATAGTTGTTTCATTTGCCAAATTTATATTAATAAGAGAATATCATAAAAACAACTACCCCTATAGAGATAAGTGTCATGAACTACTTTTTACTAAGTTAAATTTCCTTTGTTTAGAGTGCTGGCAAATATATGTGCGTCTTATGGATCTAGAGATATATTTTTTCAAAAATCAAACATTTTAAACAAACAACCAGAAATTAACAATTTGTGAATTTATTTTGTCAAATAACATAAAAAATACTATTCTATCGAAGGTAAAGGGCATAAACTACTTTATACAGTATTTAATTAGAGAGCTAATAGACTATAATCTATATATATAGCCAATAGACTATAATCTATACATCAAATAGTTTTTGAGATATAGATTTCTCAAAATAAATTTACAACTTCTAATTTTTCAGTGAATTTTTTATGAAATGTTGCTTTTAAAAAGCTATATCTCGGGAACTATTGGACGTAAGTAGCTTTACTCGAGCTCATATTTTAGAAAATTTACTCTACCTTAAATGATGTTCGATCAGGCAAGTGTTTTAGGTAGTTTCAGAGATATAGAGCTCCGAATGAAAAATTAATATTTTTTAACGTTCTGAAATAGCAACCATTTTTTATTCCTCCTACCTATATTTTGCTGATTCATAAAATTTGACTAGTAATTATACACAGTTTTCATTGAAGTAATCAAACATTTTTTTTTTTTTTATATCCTATTCACAGTAAAGGATTGTTAGGTAAAGGAATAAATTTCCTTTCAGTTCGTCTAAGAATTTTTTTTATTAAGGAATGCTGTTTTTACAACAGATGAAACTAAACAAAATCAAAGGCTAAAAATACTGTCCAAGGGAGAAAAAAAAAGGGCATTAATCGATAAAAATGGCACAACCACATTTTTAGCATTGAATTAATTTGCCAGCCAAGAACGTGAAGAATTTCGTACCGGCATTTATTCATTTTTACGGCGTAGTGCGCGAGCTTCGAACCGGGTTCCAGAATTAGAAGTATTCCTAATAGAGGAGACCGGTTACGAGTTATGGCGAACCGGGAGATGACTTACGAGCCAAAGGGTCGAGTGTGTTCGAATTAGGAACGGAAGCTGTTAAGGCCCTCCGAGGCAACAATGTATGTTTCCTCTCTGGGGCCTATGCAGACCAAATAGCAGAATACACAGGTTATTAAATTTTTAAATATAGTATAGGAAAAAACATTTCGGTCCAGACGAAACCTATAACTAAACTCTCAATAATAGTAGAGAATGGATACTAAATACCGACATGTTGTTTAAAAACAGTTATTTCCTAACAGCAATTATTGACAGCTAAATCGAAAAATTAGAGGTCCCGTTACTTTTAAGTTCAAATTGAATTCCTGAGATAAAAAAAATAAAAAACTGTTATAGCCATTATATTAACAGTTAACTTTTATTGGTGAAATAACAACGCAAGAGCTTGGTTAATTATAAATCATTGTAATTTATCTACTAGCATTCATTACTAACTACTGTTATCGATGAACTAAACTAAATCTAAATAAGTTTAGAAGAATTTAATACTATACTTTTTATCGTATTTTTACTAACGTCTATGCTTTGTATCGAATGGGTCGGTGTGCAGTTTATATGTTTCTTATCACCCAGAACTCGGTTTCGAGGGTTTTTGGACCAAAAGTGGCTTATCTCATGAGAGTATAGTTAATTTTCAAACCTTATTCAGTTCTTCTGCAGCGAAACTAATTTTGATTTATTTATTTACGGATTCTGATAGGTAATGGAATTTTAGGACTAATTCGTATCAAACAATTTTTTTACCCGATGCTTCCTGAACGATTAAATAGCCCCCCCAAAAAACCCAAAACTTTGACGACCAACAAAATGTAAAGTACAACCAAAAGAAACTTTAAGAGAAAAAAATATTTTACAATTTAATTTTCCCTTAGAATGCGTCATTATGAAATAAATAACACATAAATAAATCATATATTAACATCAATAATTATGACGACACCATATGCAACACTAAATGCTGAAACGATTTTTGTTTCTTCAGGTGCCCGATTTTTTGTGTCATCTGCACGCCAATTGTCAAAACCCATCAAGAAAAATTGGTCGGTGATCTAGTGTCCGAGATGAATTCATTTTAAAATTTTATTGATAATCAGAATACTTAAAAAAAAAAAAGAAGTAGAAAATCAACTATACTCTAAAAAAAATAGACAACCTAACATTGTTACTAGCAAACGGAAATCAAATAAACATTTCAAAAAGTGAACATGTATAAAAAAAAAAACATATAGACTTTCATAACAGATGTCTCTAGTTTTTAGTGTTCCTTAACTTTTGTTCGGTAGTAACTCACTGTTGGTGTATCAGATATTCTTCTATTATTACCTGGACTGTTATGTTCCGAATTATTGATGTGAGATGTACTAGCTCTATTATGAATTTAAGTCATTTTACTTTTCTCAATCCTGAGTAATTGGAGAACTGGTGAGTAATAAAAAAGAGTAAACTGTTTGAAAGTCGTTGTGTTGACATTTTGCGATTATCTCTTAAGAGTATTTTTTTTCTCTAATGAATTGGATAAACTCCAATATTTAAAAAAATAATACCAAAAGAAATTCAGACTCAATAGGAATGCCCGGCCTCTTCGCAATGCCGGGGAGTCCTGAAAAGCACGAAGCATAACGGTGCGGACTTCTTTCTATTTCTTGGGGGCGGTATCCAATGATCCAGTTAAGAAGACAAGGCCACGAAGCTACAAGACAAGGTAGGATACACGTGCTGACATTTAGAACAGAACATGGGAGTGTGTTCGGAACAGGTGAGCAAGAGGGATACGGCAGGAAGAATAAAAAAAGGAAACGGACCGAGGAAGAAATGGAGGTTAACGAGTTGGACTAATGCTTCCAAGGGATTTATAATTTATGGTTTGTAGCCATTATATGTCGGGGGGTCCGAAATATGCTTCGTCATGTCGAATCATTTTTATCATACAATGTCTCATAATTACAGTCATATATCAATCCGATCATAGACAATTATATTTTGATTTCTCAACTAAATTAGAAGAAGTATAGAAATTGGTCAATAAACAATTTTTTACGGGATCTAAGTTGAACTACACTTTTTTAAAGTCCCTTGATTCAAGAGCCCAAGAGGAGAAAAAGAAGTCAGTTATTTCACCCCAATTTTTTATTACTTTAATAAAAACTACGTTTAATCACTAGTCAAAATTGATGAGTCTGCTAAGTATAAATTTGGCAAATATGAAATCTACTAGAAAGATAAACCTCATAAACTACTTTATAGTACATTAAACTAGCTTTAATTCGAGTATTAATAGACTTCTATACGTTTCATGTTTTCTAAGATAAAGATTCACGAAATATTGATTTTTCTATATATATTTTACAAATTACTGCTTTTTTAAAAAAATGTATCTCGAAAACTATTGAATGTGGTGCATCTTTAAATCTCTAAAATATGGGTACCTGTCTCTTTATTGGAATGATAATACACTTGGTGATTTAGTATGTCTGGTAACCTTCATAAATAGTATAAGAGCCGGGAAGAAAACAAAGTCACCCCAATTATTTTTTATTACTTTAATAAAACTACGTATAAAATTACTTGTCTAAATTGATGAGGCTGTCGAGTATAGGTAGGGGGAATAAAAAATGGCGGCTGTTACAAAAAGTTAAGAAAAATTAATTTTTCATTCGGAGCTCTATATCTTAACATAAAATAAAACTAACAACACTAGGAACCCTAATTGAACCTTATACATAATAATACTCCGACGAAGATAAACGTCATAAACTCCTATATAGAACATTTAACTAGCTTTAATTTGAAAGCTTATAAGACATTTGTACGTCGAATGGTTTTTCAGATATAGATTACAATACATGCACTAACTTCTAATTTTTCAGTGCATTTTTTATGAAATGTCGCTTTTAAAAAGCTATATCTCGGGATCTATTGGACGTAAATAGCTCTATTAGAGCTCATATTTTAGCTAATTTACTCTACTTTAAATGAAGTTCTATTAGGTTTTCTAGTGTTTTATCTGTTTCAAAGATGTAGAGCTCCGAATGAAAAATGATTTTTTTTGTAACATTTTGAAACAGCCGCCATTTTTTATTTTCCCAAACTATACTTGTCAAACTCTTCAATTACGTCTTGTATTTATACACATTTTCCATTAAAGTAACCAAAAATTGGCGTGAAATAACTAACTTTACTAATAACTAACTTCACCGGTATTATTATAACCACTACCTTCTCTGAAGTTAAGCATTTGGAATCAATTTGGCACTTTTTGGCCTAATGCAATAACGAGAGGAAGAAAAATATATGTAACAATAATAGATGATAAAGAAGCAAATTATAAGTATAGTGTACAAAAATTTATAACGCGGGCAGGAAAAAGGATAAAAGTGGAGTAAATAAGGGGAAAGAGTAAAATAAGATAAAAGTAAAATAAGGGGAAAGAGTAAAATAAAGAAAGGGGAAAGAAAACAAAAAAGCAGAATGAAAACCAACCTGCTTGCTGAGAAGTTGAGCGCCTAATGGTCGGTCGCAGCGCAAAAATGGTCAACTAAGTTGTTATAGAATAATTGAAAATTCCAAGAACGATTTAAAGGATGTTAAGTCATTTTGTCAACTGAAAGGCTCATATATAGGTTAAGTGAAAATAAAAACTAACTTTTAATAAATATAGTAATAAAAAAACATCCAGTTGACTTACGAAACGGACTAGCGCATTGCTCAGGCGCCACTCTGTTTAACAGTGAAACTAATGAAAAATATATTTTATTTCTATGCATTTTTGACCATTTTCCATTACATTATACGAATTTATATAATAGTTATAATTTATCCTAATATCTTTGGCTTTCTAATGGTATACAATACATCTATATAACTACAATTATTTCAAATATTGTTGTTTTAATCAGGCAAAAATATTTTCTCTTATTTCCTTAAGTTCAGATCCTTTCATAGTTTATATGTGTACTTTTTTTTTATTATTAATAATAATGTTATCTGGTTAATTATTTAAAATAAACAATATTAAAGGTAATCTGAAGGATGATTTTTGGAAAATTTGGATTTTCGGAAAGAGGATAAGATCTAGCTGATATAAAAGATTATTTAATTTTTTATTGATACACCGAGTTCAACAAAAATAATTTGAGTCATGTTGAGAAAAACGAAAAAATTATCTTTAGATAGCAGATCCCAGACCATGGATATACTTAGATGACTTTTAGTGTTATTGCATTAGGCCAAAAAGTGCCAAATTGATTCCAAATGCTTAACTTCAGAGTAGGTAGTGGTTATAATAATACCGGTGAAGTTAGTTATTAGTAAAGTTAGTTATTTCACGCCAATTTTTGGTTACTTTAATGGAAAATGTGTATAAATACAAGACGTAATTGAAGAGTTTGACAAGTATAGTTTGGGAAAATAAAAAATGGCGGCTGTTTCAAAATGTTACAAAAAAAATCATTTTTCATTCGGAGCTCTACATCTTTGAAACAGATAAAACACTAGAAAACCTAATAGAACTTCATTTAAAGTAGAGTAAATTAGCTAAAATATGAGCTCTAATAGAGCTATTTACGTCCAATAGATCCCGAGATATAGCTTTTTAAAAGCGACATTTCATAAAAAATGCACTGAAAAATTAGAAGTTAGTGCATGTATTGTAATCTATATCTGAAAAACCATTCGACGTACAAATGTCTTATAAGCTTTCAAATTAAAGCTAGTTAAATGTTCTATATAGGAGTTTATGACGTTTATCTTCGTCGGAGTATTATTATGTATAAGGTTCAATTAGGGTTCCTAGTGTTGTTAGTTTTATTTTATGTTAAGATATAGAGCTCCGAATGAAAAATTAATTTTTCTTAACTTTTTGTAACAGCCGCCATTTTTTATTCCCCCTACCTATACTCGACAGCCTCATCAATTTAGACAAGTAATTTTATACGTAGTTTTATTAAAGTAATAAAAAATAATTGGGGTGACTTTTTTTTCTTCCCGGCTCTTATACTATTTATGAAGGTTACCAGACATACTAAATCACCAAGTGTATTATCATTCCAATAAAGAGACAGGTACCCATATTTTAGAGATTTAAAGATGCACCACATTCAATAGTTTTCGAGATACATTTTTTTAAAAAAGCAGTAATTTGTAAAATATATATAGAAAAATCAATATTTCGTGAATCTTTATCTTAGAAAACATGAAACGTATAGAAGTCTATTAATACTCGAATTAAAGCTAGTTTAATGTACTATAAAGTAGTTTATGAGGTTTATCTTTCTAGTAGATTTCATATTTGCCAAATTTATACTTAGCAGACTCATCAATTTTGACTAGTGATTAAACGTAGTTTTTATTAAAGTAATAAAAAATTGGGGTGAAATAACTGACTTCTTTTTCTCCTCTTGGGCTCTTTTACTTAATTTAAGGGGTGGAAATTGCTCAAAAGAAGAAACCAAATTACTACCTATACCTAATAGTAATTTACACATCGCTTGTACCAAAAATAATACCTCAATATGGTAATACATGATGTCAATATTAAGGATATCGTATGAGTATGTATGAGAAATGTTATATGCCTAAATAAAAATAAACTATGTATTTTGTACCAATTATTTTTGAATAAAATATTCAACTAGATCAACAACAAAGCCGGTATACAGGAACCGGTAGCACAGACACAGCCATTGTAATCGAAGACAGTGGCCAGTGCGGCTGGTTTCCGGTGTGCACCGTTAACCTCTTTGCTATTCCCGACCTCACCGCCATCTACCCGCTGGGCCGGAACTACACAGTGAGAGTGGTCAGCCATACCTCGTCCAGCAACCTGGACTCTGGAACCAAGAACCTGTCTTGCGTACTCCAGCAATTTTAGTTTATAGACCTCGGTGAGACGGACACGTGCAATCAGTAACTTCCACCTGAATTAACTTTGGATATGATTACTCCATATAATAAGGGCGTTAGGTTTTTTTTTTGTCTTTTACGCGGATCGTTTTAAGAATCCTTCAACAGCATTAGAGTGGAATAGAACCCTCCGACATCATTATAAAACCCTTCAACAGCATTATAGTCCAAAGCCTCAGGATTATAGATGAAGCCAATCTTGCAAATTGTCGATACCCCTAGACGGAAACTACATCCTGCCCTCCCGTATCCATTAAGAGCATTTCCCTTCCTGTAGTTGATCATGCCAACTATCTAGGACTACTCCATCTTGTGTCCTTATTCGGAATCACCATAGACTAAAACGACTGTTACTTAACTCTACTTCGACGAACGGTTCCTGTTCACGATTAACAACATAGGCTTGATTTGAAAAACTAAAGTGCATATAATTAATGCGGAATTTCACAGTGAAATAAAAATTTAAATATAAATTTACACCTCACATCCAGTTTTAAAAAAAAATGCGGGCTATTCATTAATTTCAGTCGAAATCACCTTATTTTATCCATTTTTTATTGAATTTAAAAACTTTTAATTACAGATTAACTTAACTCTATTACAACTTGCTTACAACACAAACAAACGATTGTGTACAAACAAGTGAGGATGGCCTAATGGAATTTAAAAAATAATAATAAAGCCTATTTTGAGACTTAACTTCGATACATATTATTTAATCTAAACAGTAATTGACGTTTTCAAACTTTTCAGGAATCTTCTTAAATAAAGGAAAATATTCCGTGAAGTTCCATTCCCAGTTACCTACAGTTAAAGGAGCAGTGCCCTAAAACTTGGGAAACCCAACCACAACCCGAAGACTGAATGAAGGCTGGTGCAGGACATCATGTTTAAAGTTCTGTATTTATCACTTCTGTTATTGTCACTCTAAAATTTAGTTTATCTTAATTTCTTTTTATCTTAAATTCATTAAATTCAATTATTTATTTTGTTAAATTCATAAATGCCATTGTTTTTGTTATTAACTTTACTTTTATCTTTTATTAGGAATTATTATTTTATCTTAATTTTTTAAAATTTATAATATTGTATATTGTTAGGGGTGTCTTTTGTATAATACTATAACCCTCCCTCCCCCGCCTTAATCAATTGTTAAAAAAAAGTTTCTATTACATTAACCATGTAAGGCCCGATCTGGTATTAAATAAATAAATAAAATAGAAGAATATATTCTAGTGACAGTTTCATTGATTAAATTCGAGGTGTTTTGTTTTGATTTTTAATTTGATTCCTTAGCAATTCTCCTTTAGTAATATTTCTTTATTTTTTAAAATGTTTGAATTTACTTTTCATTCATGAAGAAATTTTCAGTTTTGTATTTTTTTTTCTAATTTGTCAATAATTAACTTACTCACAGTTTATTTTATTTTTTTGTTTTTATATATTTTCTCTTTCCTAACTTCTACCTAAAGAAATTTATACAGTTTATGTTCTAGTTATTTATATTTTAAATAGCATTATTTTATTTTTATTTTTATTATTATTTTTCTTGCCTTTTGTACACTAACAGATTTCTATTTTTCAAGTTTTCTGAACTTTTCTGTGTGTAATTATCATATATAGCACTTAAATTTCCTTTCTTATTTTACTTGCTAGGCCAACTCCCATTGTATAGCTCTACAATGTAACTGAGGTAAATAAATAAATTTAAAAAATAAAATAAATTGGGTATATAATCATAAAAAATATATAAGGTTCAAGATCCAGTTTCAAATATATACCTAAGCAACTAAGTATTAATAAACCATTTTTGCGATAAAACATTTTTATGATCCATCCCCAAATCATTTTAATATGCAATAAGTGTAATAAAAATTAAAAATACAAACGATATAATGTAATATAGACTGGCTTTACGTATATAGAGACTTTCGTTTGTCACACTATAAGTCGTTCAGGACCATGTGTACGTAATCTTCAGAGATAAGAACGTCAGTTATTCCAAACCCTTCTATACCTGCTAGGACTGTGAAGTTATTATTCTATGATAAAAGAGCTCCATACGATGCAAATATTAAAAGAAGGAATAAAAACCTTTTATATAACTGTCAATTTTTTCTATTAAATGCTTTAATTAATATATTATGTTGTTTTCATGAATAAAAAATTTTGCGAGAAGCATTAATTTTTCATATAAACGCCTCATAAATAATGAAAATAATATTTAAACTGGCTGCCTAGCAGGAGTTATTGTTAAAATATTATTAATGAAATATGAAATAACTAGGGAATATTTTTATATATATTTCATATGCAAATACATCATTTGAAAATTCTAAAAGAACTAAGTACATATGTGTATATTCCATTTTTTTCCCCAACAGTAACTTTAATTTCAAATAATTGTGAAAAAAATATTTTCTTTTTACCTTTCCATCAATATTTATGTAGCGTTATCGAGTACCAACAAGTTTTAATAATAATAACAGTAAAAAAAGAAATTCTTGAAAGTAAAAAGTAAAAAAAAAAAGAAAAAATTATCACGTCAAAATTTCTTAAGAAGTATCAAATTAATAATAATAAAAAAAAGTCCATATATGCAAGAGTACGTTCTAAACTTTTTACAGCAAACGAGGAAAAGAGGTTTTCAGTTAAGGGCCTAAAAATTGATAATTAAAAATTAATTTTTAATGAACTGTTAGAAAATTTTTTAAGAAGTTTCAATATTCAGGGATTTTTTTCTTTCAACCTGGCACATTACCATGCGGTATTTTAAGATTAATGATTAACACAACTTCCACATTATTTTTATTTGTTACGTTAAGTATAAATATTTCTAGGTTAATTTTAAACTAAAAATGATCCAAAATCAAATTAATCAAAATTCATCCACTACGCAAACTTTTTTTTCCATTGCTGACCATTATTTTGAATAGGTCTCGTCCGATTTGTTTCAAAGCTGTTAATTATTATAAAAGGGCATCTATAATTTAAGATTAGCCTTGAAATATAAATAATTATATTTATAATGATTGGTGAAATCTAAATACTTGGTAGGTCTGGTGAAAATATTTTTAAATAGCGGATTTTAATAGTTTTAAATGGTAGTATGAACAAAGTAGGACTAATAACAAAGCGGAAGCTATGGTAAATGTTGGCATAAAGTAAAGGTTAGAAATTAGCAGTCCTAGGTATTTTTGTGGTTAATGGGCTTGAGACACAATAAGCCTCTGTCTCCTTTTCTTTTTAATGTAACTAAGATATTTTTCCACTTGATACAGAACTATAAAAATATTTTTTTAAATAATCTAAAATGTTTACATACTCTGATACAAGACTACCTTGCAGAGGGATGAACTACGCTAATAAACCTCCTTAACCTCAAGTCGTGCCTCACAAAGCATCCCATACCCGAACATAAAATAGGGAAGGATGCCTCGAAGTGGACATGTGAAAGCTATCCAGTACCAAAGGCGGTACGGAATAACGACTCCAGCTATGGAGGAAATTGCCTGAAAATCCAAGATTGCAGGCAGCCACGTCTGGAGATATAATAAGATAGGCGGAAGTCACAACATTACATACACAGCGCATCCTTAAATGGAAAGCAGCTACTTTCTCGACTTCGTTGGGTTCGTTTTGTCCAGGGAAAGGTGGGGTTTCTCTCCAGCAGCTCCTCCGACCGCAGGAATTTCGGCCAAACGGATAGAAAATGGATTCTGGAGAAAATTTGTGATTTGAAATCGTTCATGTAATATCTAATTAGGGGTAGCTGACATAACAGGATCGAAGGTCGTCCAATGTGGATAAGTCCTAATCGAGATGCTACAATTGCATTTACGATACAACTATTAGATTATAAACGATATGATATACGATTATTACATTATAAACGGTACGATATCGGCGTTACGATTGTATTAGATGCTTCGGGCTAAGTTTCATAATGAGATATTTCTACTTTTGCCATTTTTTTAATATTGCTGGATTTAACTTTTTTTTTTTAATCGTTATTAGTATATTTTTTTGAAAAGGTATGTATTATTTCTAAAATAAAATTATACAAACGACGAAGTTGAAACACTACGATATACTTTTTGTTTCGTGAGGACGACAGTTAGTGATATTATAGAAGTTAAAAATTACAAGTCAGGATTGTATAATAAATACTACTTGTATAAATAATATTACATTGTATTTTATTATCAATAAGAGACGTCATGAGAAAATAGATGAATAATTTACCCGTTTGTGCCTTGTTCAATTTTAAAAGCTAATGCTTCACATAATATTTATTTTAAGTGTTTCGACTACTAGAGTCATTTACAAATTGATGAATTTGCAAATTGATAGTCAGTAAATTACAATATTAAATTATCCATCCACTTATACAGACAGGATTTACATTTAGACTATATGTAATCATAGATAATTAATAATTTTAAAAAAATATTAAAAAGTAATGCTGTTGTTACGAAATCTTCTTTCAATATTTCCTGTAAGTCATATATCATGATTTTTAATAAATTGTAATTTAATGAACATGAAATTAATAATATATAAAACATGAGAGAATGAAGGTGTTGTGTTATGGGTATACAAATAAAAAAGTGAATTTAATTCCAGTTTTTACTTTCACTTTATATAATCGACTTTTTTCGATTTTCGCAAAAAACGATATTGATTAAACTAATTATATCAATGTACAATCAATAGAACTTAATATCTGGTAGGCATTATTCTCATTTAAATAATTTTAAAAGGCTTCATTGCCCAATTTTCAAAAAAAAATCTTTTCCATAGTATCTTTAATTTTGTTCATTTGAAACCATTAACTATTTCTCATTGTTAAAAAAATAGAAAAATTATAGAAGCAGTTAAGAGACTGAAAAAACGGAGGCATCCGAGTGTGCCCGATTTCTTCCGATCGCAATCATATGAACACAGCTTTATAATCTGTTGTATTGTGTTCCTCGTTGCGTCGGTGCTTATTTCAGTTAGCATTCTTTTTATTTAATTTTTCTATCCGTGTTCAAGGGGATGTGATGGATATAAAGGAGGATCTCTCTTTTCAAGTTAACTTTGCCTGTTAATTATAGGATTAACATTAAAATTTATTTTAAATTTTATTCTGTGCGTATTTATTTGGTGTATTTACTATGTATTTTATCTCTCTTTCTTATTTTCCCCTTTTTATCCACCGGTAAACAATTTAATTACAGACTTTTCTTTTTACTTTATTATTTATCAATTTTTGGTTTAAAGAAGATAGATTTATTTATTGATAGATATTACAATCTGCCACACAGTTGTGGGCAATAGGTAATATTGATAAATGATCTCATACATACTAAAATAAAAAAAAATAAAAATAATAATAATAATAAAATAAAAAAATAAAAAATAAAAAAAACTCTCTTATCAATTTTTAGTGAAACAAAAATGAAACATAAAAGATGTAGTGTATGAGGAGGGATAAAGTACATAACTTTTCTTTCAGGATTTTAAGATAACACTTTTTTTATTAATAGGAAGATGACCCCAGGTTCTGCCAAAGAAAAAAACTCAAATAGTCATAAACTATTTAATTAAAAAAATAGTTGTAGAAAGATTAGATAACTATTTAAACTATTTTTTCATGCGAATATTCCTATTTTCACTTGCTGACACTACTCTTCATCATCATTGTATGTCTTCATATATATATATATATATATATATAACAAAAAAAAAAAAAGTGCCTATGGCCTACTAGGAATTGGAAGTTTTATCATTCGATATAAATCACTCTAAAAAAATAAAGGCATAATGTGTGAGGTTTCGATGTACTCTTTAGATTAAATAAGAATTGTTTAAAACAATATCTAAGCAATTAAAAATAAGTTATCAAGCACAAGATCTAAGCGACTTGACACTCGGGTATACCATGCATAAGGAAGACATTTATATATATGACAATATGTATCACAGATTATAACATTATAACCTGCATTACTACATAATGTTACTTTATTTATTTATATTTATTACTACCTAGGGATCTATTTACTCACATGCACTCAGCCGTGACTGTACTGATTGACTTGGAAACTCACCTGAAAATAAAATAGACATGAAAATTTGAAAATAAAATTTATGTACAATAATATAATAAATAATTTTATGAAAAATAATAATATATGAAAAACTACAATGTTTTAGACATGGTTGACAGTTAATGATGGGGAAATGGGGAACATTTTCTTTCCAGAAATTATCATTCCGGAAAAGAAAAATTGACTTTACTTTGAAATGTAGCTTCCAGTACCAATATTATAGAGTTAGCAAGCAAAGTAAATTTTTTTATTAGAATTATAAACTTAAATTAGAACATCCACTTCTGTAGACTAAATTAAAATTTTTAAACTAAAACTCTATTCAGTTAATTTCAAAAGTCAAATTTTATCCGATAAAATTTGTGATTTTTAAAAATATTTTTTCATTAATAAAAATATTCAATCATTCTAATTAATTAAAACAAAAAAAATTAATAATCATAAATATTTAACTGAAGAATAAAAGCGAAAAAAAAAACAAAAAAAAATAACTGACACATACGGGAAAAATTAATATTTAACTCAACTATATGAGATGGTACCATAATTTTTTTAAAGTCAAATGTATTTTTTTTAATTAAATAAAACTAGAATATTAAAATTATTACGTGTTAATATTTTTTAAACCTTACGAAAACTCAAATTTTGTTTATATATCATGGTGGTCAAGTAACTGGACTTACATAAATGGAATCCTAGTTGAGTTCAAAATTGTTTTAAACTTTTATCATAAAAAATTCAAAGTACATTCATAAATGTGTGTTTATTTTTACATAGATGTGTAAAAAAAACATAGAAATTAAAAAAAAAAAAAAAATCTAACTTAATCCTGAAAATTAGTGTAGACTGAAGACTTAAATTAGTGTACAAAAAAATATTAATTTATAAAAAAGGTTTTTATAAAATATTTATTGAATTGTAATAGTTATTTTATCAATTAATTTTAAGTGGGTTGCATCTAGGAAAAGAACCCATGGATTCACCCTTGGTATATTTTATTATAAAGAGTTTCTCTCACTTGTTTCAGAGATCAATCAGTAAAGAGATGTTAGTAGTTGGTTGAGACCTTAGTGTTTCCACCTTTAAGCAGGGAGAAGATACACCCATCAAGAAAAACACTCAGACTCCATTAACTACTTCTGGAGAAGTGAAGAACCACGTACCTCACGTCCTTCGGTTTCCGATGATACATGACAAGACAACATCTGAACACTTACGCCAGAGGAGAAAGCTACTGCCAATAAATATACGCGTTCGGGAAGAGGAGTTTTTCTTCGCTCGACCTAGCGAGGTTGTAAACAGAGTTGTAAAAGATTTGAATAAGTTACATAACATGTAAGGCCTTGGACAACCTTAACACCTACGACATCGTAAAACCGACACTCATCGCCTTAATCTCAACCTACGATCTAGGCTATGGACCCATTCATGGTGAGATACGCCCATCGCATATTTACGTAAAACGTATCAGGTTCACGTGGATATGTTTACCCTTGAATTTTATGTAATTGGACTGACGAATTTCGAATCTCCGTAATATAGAAATAAATAAGAACTAACATACAAAATATAGTTTAAGAGTACCAGATCTGTGACTTGATGTGATCAAGTATTATGATTCTAAAATATCTATAGAAAATAGAATTGAAAGATTTTCAGAAAAAAAATTAAAAAGATTTACAGACACTATCATATAGTGTACAACACTGCATACGGGGTTACAAGGATTCTGTCAGAAACACCACAAGTCGTACTGAAAGACTGACAAACATAGGATACATCGGCTAGTTTATAATACTTATAAAGTAATTTATCAAAAATAAATAATAAAATAATATAGATTTTATTTCTTAGGAGGTTGTTAATTCTTTATATATTAAGATGTAGAGGTGAAATGGGACTTCCTTTATCTGGGATATTTCCTTTTCCAGTACTAATATCCCTTATAGTCAAACAGATCATTTTATTTTCGAAATTTTGTCTTTATAGTTCCATTATAAAAATATAATACATTTTTTTTAATTTATTATAACAATAAAACCCACCTGAACGACAAGGTCTGTGTGGAAGGTAAATTATTTCCGAAGATGGATAGTTTGAAATACCTCGCCTCCACAATTACCTCATTAAATGATCAAACAGAATAGAGAGATTTGAACGGAGTTTGGTATCACAGCCTTAACATATGGAGGAGAAGAACTAACAGTGAACTGCTAGCAGAGACGTGTCAGTCAATATCTCATCACATGCAGGCAAGGAGTTAGCATTGGCTGGACAGTGGCTCAAAGCAATCCATCAGAACGCACAAATGAAGACATTTGTTATTAAATGTTATAGTGACAAATACAGGTTTATTTGACTTGGGAATAAAAGCCTGCAAAGTTTTATAAATTTTGAGGATAAGAAACTAATATTAGGATTGTCCCTGATGAATGCTGTATGGGCCAAAATGATGGGTGATATGATTTAATAATTAAATTGTGAGACTTTTTGGATATCTTTAGTTATTATTAATAAAACTAACAGTCTCCAACAAAATAAGAAAAATATATACTCATTGTTATATTTAATTCAAGCACTTCCACCTTTACCCAACAACACACAAGAATCTCTCCCAGACAAGAGAGCGGATACGCAGCGGTATGGACCAAAGAACAGGACCGATCAATGGAGGTCGTCGCACCTATAGTCCTTTTGATGGATGGGAACTGCGGGACACCGTCTTTCAGGATACAGGGCCATCAACGGAAGGGCTTTCCAAGAGATATATTTCTTCCTTGTTGCCTGTTCCTTCCATCTCCTTACAGTTTACTATATATCATAGCTCTCATTGATACAATCTTTTAGGACCTAGTTCTAGTAGTATAGGGTACGTTCTTGAACCTATTGTGTCTTGTATAACAGATAACAGTATACAATAGAGGTACAAGCTTTATTAAATACAATGATTATACAGTAATAACCTTTAAAAACATATTTATTTATGTATTGTAATTTACAACCGTACAAAAAAACACAATAAGGCAATATGAGGAATGTTTCAAACGCTAGATAATCTTAAGGAACAACCACCAATGATGGTACTTCAAACATTCACTTGAAATTATAAGGTCCCGGGTTCATCTTCTTTTTAGACACCTCGGAGGATTATCGAGGATTGTTAAGGATGAGAGATTAAGAACTAATGGGTTTGGATGGGTACGGAGTTTGGAATGAAAAGACGCATGTCTATTTCAGGCCGAATCTCCAACGAAAGGGATGTTAAGGTCTTTGTGGATGAGTTTACTTGTGACGTAATAAGAAGCATTAACGATTTAGGATTGTAATGATTGGATGCGGGAGGAATTTGATGGTTTGGTAGAGCCCCAGAGCTCAATTCCATATGTCCAAATTTTTCTGATTATCAGAGTATATAATTATTTTTTGAAGTGAATAGGAATTTAGACCGTTTGTCAAGTAGGTGTTGTAGCAATCGACGAGCAGTTTCTTGTCGTTTCAGTCTTGTATGGGGATTCCAAGTCTCTTGTCAAGATGGAGTCTTAAATAGAGAATCTGTTCAACATGCGTTAGTGGGATACTTAAAAATTCTTGCAGAAATTGTCAAGGAATTGGGTCAAAACTACAATAGATTTGTTAATATGGCAATAAATGTTTTTTTATTTGGATAAATACTACGTTTCCACACAATAAAACATAATGAACACAACAATTCTAAACTTATTAAAAAGTAATAAGCTTCTACGGGTCCTATTCATGATATATAATATTATAAATATAATTAATTATAATTACATATATAAATTGATAAATTTTTTTCTTGACTGATAATATGTATTTTTGTGGATCTTGAGGATTAATCAATAATACAATTATATTGAAGCAAGTTTATTGTTTGCATAGTCTTGCTCATTGTATATTACAGATTGGTTACAACAGTCCGGTTCAAACCTTGAAGTAGTTGTATCACAACAATGTGAAACACACTTATGTAGACAATTGCCTCAATATAGTTGTCCTATTGACTGATCCTCAAAATATACAAATATATACTATTGTTATGAAAGTGAAAAACTAGGTATCTTTTAAAATTATATGCCCATATATAAGTTTTCTCTAAAACCAAGAATGATGGAGAAATAACCAAAATATTTGTAACAATCGATTGATAAGAAAAAAACTAGAACGTTGTGTACTAACCAGGGATAGTTGTGGTTTAAAGAGTTAGTGTTATTGGGGTTTTGTGGTTTATCAGTTAGGATACTGTGTCGTAATAGAAAGCAGGAACCATTTCTATTCGTTTGACTAGACTAGATAGTTTTAATGCCCTTGTTTCATATTATATAAGCATTAATTATTATTACATCAGCATAATGTTATTAACGTACCTAGCTAACACCTAATCTTGATTCGATTAACAATGATTGACAATCGAGGTCTTGATATAGGGCATTGAAATTTAATACTAGCATTATTATGAAATAACGCTTTATATTATACTAACATAAGAGTTGCTTTCACTCAACACACTGATTCCAGAAACCGCAAGTTCGATTTAAAAGCTTATTTTCGTGTTAGAAAGGCCGTTTATTGAGAATATATTCTAAAGGCTTCATATCTATACACTACGACACATAGATATGAATTAGTATAATAAAAAGCTTATAAAGATACATATTCATAATCGTCGTTGTTATCATGTGATCGTAGTAAGAAATAAAACATTACCCTTCGACCGTTCAGCTGCACTCGACACCATCCACAGAACTACAACGTGCTGACGGGCCGATTCCCGCAGGAAGTAGTTTAAACTCTATGGTACTATTGTGAAGGCATTGGCAACCGATAATAACACGACCCTGAACTCTAAGGACTTCCTGTAACTAGGAACACTTAATAGAGGAGAAGGTGGAAAAATAGAATTCCATTCTTTTGAATGTCACACCCTCGTGTGAGGGTAATATGAACCCTCCCTGACATCCCAAGTAAAACTAACTTTGTTACCAAGGAAAAACGGGAGATGGAGAGGAAGACCAATAACAAGCTGGTGAGATGAGACAGTGCAAAGAATGGGAAACTGGGGAGAGTCAGGCCCCCCCTAGATTTTTGGGGCCCTAGGAAAAAAAAGAAATAAAATAGTGAATTTATTTGATAGAGGGTTTCTTTCTGGAAACATGCTATGTAGATAATGGCGGGGAAAGATTGTGGCGTCGAAAAAATCAGTAGAGATAAGTGCAAAACTTGAAAAAGAATTATAATTATTATTTTTTTTTGGATTTATTATTTTTTTCTAATTTCATAATATTTTTTATTTATATTTTTATTAAAGTTGAGTGTAGTTTTTGTAGCACTGAGCAAAATAGTTCAAAACAATTTCAATCGACTATATTACATTACTTATTACATATATATATATATCTCTGAGGATTATCGAGGATTGTTAAGGATGAGAGATTAAGAACTAATGGGTTTGGATGGGTACGGAGTTTGGAATGAAAAGACGCATGTCTATTTCAG
>NW_027111919.1:499968-503099 GCF_000696795.3 Halyomorpha halys | reverse complement strand
TTTTTAATTAATTAATTTTTATAATTTAATTCCCCCTCCCATAGATTTTTGGGACCCAAGAAAAAAAATAGTGAACTTATTTGATACATGATTCCTTTCTGGAAACAGGCTATAATTAGGAAGGTAATGATAGAGAAAGATGGTGGCTTCGAAAAAATCATTAGAGATAAATGCGAGTAACAGTAAAAGTTATTGTTAAATATTTTAATGTAGTTGTTTAATTTTCAATAATTTATTGTGATTATAGGTAATAAAAATTTAAAAAGTAATTATTGAATTTATGAAGCAGAAATGAAATGGCGGGGGTGTTTCTTGGCATTAGATATCTTTCTTTTACGGAACTTTTCAGAATAGAATAGAATATATATATATAT
Organism: Halyomorpha halys; assembly: GCF_000696795.3. Taxonomy (NCBI): domain Eukaryota; kingdom Metazoa; phylum Arthropoda; class Insecta; order Hemiptera; family Pentatomidae; genus Halyomorpha; species Halyomorpha halys. Next base: position 502,725 of record NW_027111919.1, on the reverse strand, counting down.
ACTATACACAACATAGAAAATATTTTATTTAATTATATACGGCGAATTATTATTTTTTTTAAATAATGTACAATATTTGATCAATAAAGTAGAGGTAATTTTTGTAAATTCTTTATGGTTATAATCCAGACCCATGCCTCATAATGTGCTATTTGCACTGTAAAAAATGGAAATAAAGCTGGTAATATTATTTAATATCATACGGACTATTTACGATTGTATAGTTAAAAAGTATTAAGAGTTCCTTACCGATAGTATATTTGAGTTCCGATAATATATTAGAGTTCCTTTCCGATTAGTATTCCATTCTCAAAAAAATACTTTCTCTCCAAACGAAACTGTCAGATATGATACGTTCATAATTCAAATAACTGCCCACTCTTAATTAAAGATGTCGGTATTAATTCGATAGTACTCTAAGGATTGGCTGATCTCCAAAGCTCCAGACCTTGCCCCGGTGACGTACTATGCGAATGTGATTTCCATACGAGAGAGGTATTTTGGCTCCAGTTTGTCTCATTATGCACTGACTTTATATTCTGTTGGGAATAATGCACTAACTTATACAATGGATAGAAACTGAGTTGTTCTCATTTGAATTGTTTATTAAGTTCCGGAAAATGTTGTGATGAATATTACCGATCGCTTGTGCACGCGGGCAACCTACTCGTATTTGACAACTGTTTCGGACGTACCTATTATCTTCAAACTATAAGCTTATAATAAGATGTCATGTAAAATATCAACTTATTAGAAAAATAGATATCCTTGAAAACAGGACATTTATTTAAACAACATTTTTCAGTTAATATTAATTAGTTTTTAGTTTATATTTTTTAAATTTGTTAATTGTGACATTTACAAAAATAAAGAAATAGTTGTATTTTCAGCAGTTATTAGTTATACAGCATACCTAGTAATAACCATCGCTCTTTCTCATGTTAAAAGTGAGTAGCTTCAGTGTTTATAGGAGTGTCGTTGCAACAACTTGTTGATGAAAGGGGCAAAATTTAAAATTTCGAAATAACTTTCCCAAATTTATCGGACAAAAATTTGGAGAGTAATTCTTAAAGTAAGCACTTTTCATAAAATATAGCGTTTAAGTAACTAGCTGACCCGGCAATACTTCGCTATTGCTATATTTGAAGATGTATATAGAATTAATGAACATAATTAATAATTGGCTATAAATTTATATATTTAGTTTAAACTAAACATATACGTATACTTTGTTATGATTTCGTAACATAAATAGAACCAATATATGAGATGACATTCGTCTTTAGCATCTCACGAAGTAAAGGTTGAGATAAAACATTTGAAAATACTTCCTTCATTTGAAACCTATATTTTTCTCTTATAAATTCAAAATTTTATAAGTTAAGGTCCAGCTTTCTAATGGTTATATTAACGAATCGGATAAAATAAAGAGGGGTTGTGAACGAGTATATGAAAAACAGCCACCGGAGGAAAAAAAAACCTCCGAATAAATCGAGGTGAAAAATTTCTAATTTTTAATTTCTTTCAAAAATGGTATTTGGTGCTTTGGGACGAAGCCAAAAACGAATATAAAATGCTCTTAAAAAAAATATATATATTTATATTGATCTACTTTACCTCGAGCCTTACGCTTGATTTTGTTCAAAACTTATTTTCGATTGGAGAATCCGTGGATTTTATTATCTTTAAATCTTACAATGATGAAAGGGAACATTTAAAAAAAAAAGAAAAAAAAAGACGTAAATCGGTCTAGTAATTCCCAGTTTGAACAGTTTTGCTCCAAATAAATGTAAAAGTACACTGTATTTTTTTTTTTATATCGTCTAACAACCAAGTTGGGCCCTGTTTCATAATAAAAGATAATTATAATAGGTATAGGTTCATAATACAAGTGTAGAAATTACTTAGTACTGACACTAATAATTATTTTTTCATGATAGGGACGACTATTAGTGATATTACAGGAATTAAAAAATACTATCCTACAAGTCAGTGTAATTGAATTAAGATAAATCTACAAGATTAATAAGTTAGTATGTACTTTATGTACTTTATTACGAAACAGGGCTCTGGTAAAAGGCAGGAGTCCAGACTAGGTCACAGTTATGCATAAAATTTATTATCTACTGTACCTGATACGATAATCAACTGTAAGAAAATTATGGACGTTAAAATAGGAAATTTACCATATTAACTAATTTAATAACTATTAGTCGAAAAACAGTGCTTTCAATATCAAGTACCGAATCCACAATAATATAATACTTTAATATAAAACACCGAAATTAAACTACTTTTATACTACTCTGATAAAAAACAAGCCTTACTCATTACGTCCAGAGGACATTTTGGTTCAATAGCAGTACGATAAGGGTAATTGATACAGCGAATAAAAAATTCGGCGACCGGTTCTCGCAATGAAAGTTTGTACCTGTTTGAGTTGGAGAGTGACTGGGAACTGTACACAACCTGACAGCGGAGTTTTAAATTACTTCAGGTTGCAATAAATTGGACTTTCTAACTGCTGAAGCATTCTAGCAATAATTAACAATTCGAAGAACTTAAAATGGAGGAATATATCTCTATTTTAGCAACCAATGCAAACAAAAATTCAAAAAGAAAATACTAATATTTACATAAAATAAAATAGTCTGATATATAGCATATATATATAAAATATTTATTGGAAGTTTGACAGTTTGAAGATTTTAAACAAAAAATGAGTTTTCTTTTACTTCCTCAGTAATGCTATATTTA
>NW_027111919.1:491812-499918 GCF_000696795.3 Halyomorpha halys | reverse complement strand
ATAAATTATATTTTAATATTATTACTTCACATAAAATTTTAATTATGAATATTTTCTGACGGATTAATCCTTAAAAGCACAAAAAGAAGATGAATCAGATTTTCGTCTCAATTATAGAAATTTAGAATCCCCACAAAATGAAGTTCCACTTGACAGCTGCAGATTTTATAGAAATTTTAAAATAAATAAAATTGATTAAATCCCCAAGTTTTATCTGAAATATAGATTTTGAATTCCAAAAATTTGAGAACAATAATTATTAATAAAAAAAATTTTAACTAATATCAATATTAATAATATAAGAAAGATGTAACAATAACAAACTACAATATCTAAAAAAAAGTCCAATTAATTAACTATTATAACTAATGAGATTAGTCAAAAATTATATAACATACAATTTTTCTGTAATTTCATTTAAGCTTCTTAGGAATTATTAGTTTTAAGAAGCTAAATGTACAGCATTAGAAAGTGCGAAAAAAAAAACTTTCTTTAGTTTCATTACTATTAAGAGAGTAGTTTTCCATGAATTTTAGAAGAGCTGCTTGCTAAGTTAGGGAATAATTTAGACTGGAATTCATTTTAACTTTAATTACTATATTGATATAAAAATATAGTAGAATACAGATAATGTTGACAGACGAATAGTTTTAGTATTATAAGAAGATAGAGGCTGTATGAGAGAGTAATATTAAAATTAAGCAGTAGAAAAAAGCAGATAATAAAATAATAAAATATATATGAAAATCTAGTAAGTAAAGAATTTATTATCTGTTCTATTTTAACATTCAATTTTAATATTACTCTTCTCATACAGCCTCTATCTTTTTATAATACTTAAACTATTCATGTCTGTCAACTATTTATGTATCCACGATATTAGCTATTTTCTTATTTTGTAATCATTCTATATATCTTTTTATTTATTGGTTTTCATCGGTAATCTTGTTTTTTGTTCTTAGTCCTGAGAAGACTAGAAATTTCGGCCGAAACGTTGGCACTCATAAATAAGTTTTTTCTTATTTGTGTTCTACTCTGACCGTATCCCAACAATCCTTTTATATAAATTACCCATAGTCTTAACAATTTACTCATCATTGTTATATTGGTACACTAAAAAACTGTAAACGGTTCCTAATTAGAATCACAAATCCTGAGTTTATTTTATTTCGGGAAAAGCCTAAACTACAACTTAATGGAAAAGCCTATACTGCGACTTAAGGGAAAAAGCCTATACTACGATTTAAGGAAAAAGCCTTAACTACGAATTAAGGAAAAAGCCCATACTACGACTTAAGGGAAAAACCTATACTACGAGTTAAGGGAGAAGCTTATACTACGACTTAAGGGAGAAGCCTATACTACGACTTAAGGGAAAAGCCTATACTACTTGATGGAAAAGCATATACTACTACTTAAGGGAAAAGCGAATACTACTACTTAAAGGAAAAGCCAATACTACGACTTAAAGGAAAATCTAAGCCAAAACTAGACTGGACTGATAAATATAATCCAGAATTAAGAAGTTATTCATATTCTTATCTCAGCAAGCACTCTTCAGCCTGATTGTACTTTATTTTTCATTTTAATATCTTAGGCCAACAAAAAGAAAAAAAAATGTTATAGAAGTAAAAATAAATAATTTATATAAAATTTCATTATAATTAATTTGGCGTTTTAATACATGTTAACTTTTATGTCTAAAAGTTATTACTACTGTACACATTTTAATAAAAACAACTAAATAACAATAAATTATAGAATTATAATAAATGAAGTAAATGTTGAAAATTCCTTTTTTTTCTTCCTCATCGTGTATGTGATTAATTGATAGACATTTTCCTTTTCCCAGTAAATGATGTTTCTTTTATTATTCTTATGAATTATGACAGTCATGAGAACTTTAGCCTATTAAATGAGAATTCGCTTTCAGCCTTGGGAAGTTTGAAAACAATAGATTCTTAATCCAGGTGAAGCTATAAAACCTGCCTATAAAATGACTGCATTCATGTTCCACCACGTGATGCAATGACGTAAACATATTATCATTTAATTATACTTAATATGTACTAGTTTTTACTATCGTCAACTAACATCCTGTTGTAAATTAGTTTTTTCAAAAAATAAAAAACACTAATAAGCATTTCACACTTCCATATGAATCATTAATTGCTTAGATGGATTTATTATGGTACTTTATTTGTTTTCGATTATATTCATTAATGAATACATTTCATGACGTCAAAATTTACATAGAAAATAATACAAATGATATACAAACAATAAAAGACGTGAGCGGAAGATTTTCTGAATTTGAGAATTTTCTATGATGACTAATTCCAATTTCAATAGTTCTCAAAAATTACTTTAAATATTTCTAGTTGTAAATTTTTGCAAAAGGATAACAGAAAAAAAAATTTTTCTAAAATATTTTGCTAGACAACCAATCTTAAGTTATTATAGAAACAAACAAGAACTAAGACTAATTTTATGGAGTTAGTAATAGGAATGATACGAGACATGTTGAGAATATCTTCCTACATTAATCAATAAAATTGGATATAAGTTGTTATTTTTGATATATTCCTATGTAAATGTGTAAATGATGATATCAAGAACAAAATACAGATTTTTTAACATTTGATGACGATATTGTTAATATATAATATCGAAGATAGAACATCAATATTTCAAAAGCTTACGGTTTAAACCATAACACGACAGGCAACGTAGTCCACAGCCGCAATAAATAGTAAAACTTGACATTTAATATTTTCTTTTTAAATGTATTTCTTTATGTAAAATATTAGTTTCGAACAATCAAATTTCAATATTGATATATCGGGATAACATATTCCTACCTAAAGCCTCATTTAACATATTTTTATTTTATACAGGAAAACTCCTGTCCAACAGTATCCTTTCTAAATACTCCACGAACGCCAGTTGAACAAATTCGATACTTAGGACTCCATCTTGACAGGAGACTTACTTGGAATCCACACACAGGACTGAAACTGCTCGTAGATTCCGATTGCTACAACACTTACTTGACAGACGCTCTAAACTTCCCATTCACTACAAAAAAATAGTATACACTATGACAATCAGACCAATTTGGACATATGGAATTGAGCTCTGGTGCTCCACCAAACCATCAAATTCCTCCCGCATCCAATCCTTACTATCAAAAATCCTACGTAAAATCCTTGGTGCTCCTTATTACGTTACAAATAAACACATCCACAAAGACCTTAATATCCCATTCGTAGTAGATTTTGTCCAAAACTGATATACGTCTGTTCATCCAAACTCCTTACCCATCCCAACCCATTAATTCTTAATCTCTCATCCTTAACAATCCCTGATAACCCTCCGAGGCGTCTGAAAAGAAGATGGTCACGGAACCTTCTAATTTAAATTAATGCTTGAAATACCACCAATGGGTGATTCCTTCCCAAGATTTTCAAGTGTAAATGAAACATACAACGTATTTACTTATTGTATTTATTATTTGTACAGTTGTAAATCACATTAAATAAATAAAAAAATACAGGAAAACCACCATATCCTAAACATTGGTAACTGTTTTTAATTTTTTTTTTGTTCGGTTAAAATTAAAACTAAAATCTCCTCTGTACGATTGTTTTAAGATAATATTTTTTATTTACCAGGATTCGATTCCTTCATTAACTTACCAGATATATGGTAGTATCGCATCCTACAGCCATTATTGCTTGTTTGCTTTCTGGTCGTATCAGAAGAGTAAATATAAGAATTTAGAGTTAAGAAGATAAAGGATGTATGCATTTTTTTTTTATTTAAAGGATAATATAGTTTATATTAAGAATTGAATTCTCATTACATAAACTGAAGTGATGACCTTAGGAGGTGAAGATGTTAAAGCAGACACTATGATTCGTGAATCAAACAAGAGATCCGAACAAGAAGCAAGTGGAATGATAAAAAAACTAAGAGTCTACGATACTCAAGGACGTCTACGAAGCACCTTTCTAAAAAAGTCTCACGTAACCTTTACCCAAGTCGTGATAGCGCGCTTACATTCCGAGTCTTCATCGCCACTCAAGGGTGAGCTTGCGTTTTCGCATCATACCTTCAGATTACATATCTTACTTCGCAATATGATTTAAAGGCTGCAGTTTCTGACGAAATATCGCAGAACGTAACGATTAGCAGTTGGAAATAAAATACTTCGTTAAAAAAAAAAAATAATTTACTGACTTATTTAAGCTATTGAACAAGAAAACGTATAACTAGTTGATTTTTTTTTATTTTATGATTTTTTTATACACCAAAGAAAGTACGTCATACATCAAAACAACATATTGGAGAAAATTCAACATATACCAACTTAACTTCCTCCCTTACTTTATTCAAACTTCAACAATATCTCCATTTCCTAGACAATCAAACTTCCTTGAACATGTGAATAATAGCAAACATTATAAGCATAGATAAATAAGTATTTTTGTTCGCATTTCATTTTCTTTCAATATTATAATATCCACTTAATTATATTCAAAAGTTAATTTAGCCAGACAAAAGCTGCTAAAACTGTTCCTAATTGTTATTCTTAGGGGACCAAGTTTTCCAGAATAATGACTAATTTTCATTCATTCATACCAACTCAACTGCTGTTAGTCTTGGCTTAGAATTCCATCCCTGAGAATGGTTACTAAGTTAGTAAACTAATTTTTTTATATTATATTTTAAACTAATTTCCCACATATTATTTTTTGAAATTTGTGTTTTTCTAGAATTATGACTATTTTTATTTTTTTTAAGAACAAGGCCTATCATGGAATTCCGTTCAGTAGACTTGGAGAAAGAGGGAAGAGAGGGATTTATTGGAATTCTTTTTTTCAACAAAACAAGGGTATTGGGGACATAATGTTTTCTGTATAATTTGTAAAAATAAAATTACAGTAATAAAGTATTTTATAAAATTCCCCCAAAAAATGTAAAAATTATTATATAATAAAATATAAATATATTTATTTGTTCTTGTTTTAATTAATTAGCTGTTTTTTCTCCAACCTTATGTATAATTATAAAATTTTATTTATAGTATATAAAGTTTATTTATATTTTAATTACAGATAAATGTTTTATTTTTGGTTAAATTCTCCAATATTGTTAATTATTACACACATTGATATCGATGAAAGTGGAAGCTGATTGTTTAAATGCATTCACTGTTTTAGTCATGTACTTATTTTATCTTAGTTTATAGTTGAGAATTATTTCTTTGCTAGTACAAATAGCTAGTTCATAGGGTATTTCTTGTTATAAGAACATTATATTTTTTTTTCTTTTCTTAAATTTTTAATATTCTTAATATAATAACAATAACATGTTTCGATACTAACTCCACTTTAAATATATACAGTATGCGGTATCGCATGGAGTATGTACTATTTCTAAATAATCTCTTCTTGCATAGAGATACTTTCCAAGAGGAGGAAAAAAAATATAAATATAATATGTGCATAATTAATATTTACAATATATTATATTCTATTAATAAAGCTATTGTAAACATGGATAAATTGCACGCCACAATAAACCGGACAATGTGAAAGTTGCCCCGACTGCTTATCTCCCAGACCTCAGCCAGTATTAACATTCTATATTCAAACATATTCCGATGCCATGCGTGTCTCTTTGGGAATTAATAAGCACGCAATTGATCTTATTATTTAAAACAACTATTGTTCGAGACGGTTTACTTCCCTCTCCCATTCGACTTGGTATTTGGTAAGGTCGAGGAATGGAATTCAAAGAGGCATGGAAGGAGATGGCAATCTTCCTCGCTCATGACCCCAGGTAAATGCGCCCTTTCGACACCGTGATGAAGGTGGGAGGATCACATGACGCATCCGGAGCAATCTTAGGCTACAAAAGAAAACCACGAAATGTCAGGATTTGTAGCGTTGCGTCAACTGGTGCATTTTTATGAGCCTATCCCCGGAATATTTAAGAAGAAAATTTGCAATCCGTTAGTCACTTTCTGGAAAAGTATAGGAGCGAATATAAAGTTCTTGATCGAAGACAAAAAAAATATCATCAAGGTATAAACTACATCGAAACCTTTATAACATTTAAAATGTAATAGTAAAAAAAAAGGTAAAATTAAATGATGAGGGGGAAAAATTTTCCAGAATAAAAGTAAAAAGGAAAATTGTTAAATTTTCTAAAAACGTCTGACTTCTACAGAAGAATTTAATTGCAATTCAGAGCTTAAAGGTAGAGATGGATTATTAATAAATAAATTGATAGAAGAGTAATACTTCCGAGCTTAAAAAAAAGTTAAAGATAAAGGAAATGATAATTACACTCTTGCGTATTTGAAGTGAAATTCCAGTTCTAGCATTTGTTGAAAACTTTAAATGTAAAGTAGATAAGGATGTGAAATTTGATTGAGGGAAATCTCTCTTGATTAAATGAAATATTTTTTATTAATCAATACTGGCTCATTATGTTTCAAAATAAGTATTGGACGGTAGGCCACTGGCCAAATGAACATGCTGCTGCTTAAATTGTTTGTTTTTTAAATAATTTATTTATTGTTATTTACAACTATATAAAAATATATACAACAAGTAAATTTGCTGAAGCTGTCATAGTGACTTGATAAAAACATGTTGAGAATCTACCCGTTGATAGACCTCCAACAACATTTCTAGAGGAGAAGATCTCGAGGCCATCTTATTTTCAAACGCCTAGGAGGACTATTAGGTAATGAAGGAGAAGCCAGGTTAGAAACAAGTGGATTTGGGTGGTTGGGATGTTTATCATTGAAGGAATGTATGGGACATTGAGGTCCTGATGGATGACTTGATTTGTGACAAAGTAAGGAGCATTAAGAATTTTACGAAGGATTTTGGACTGTAAGGATTGGATTCGAGAGGAATTTAATGGTTTAGTGGAGTCCTAAACCTCAACTCCGTATGTCCAGTTGGCCCTATAATAGTCATGTAGATCAGTCTTTTGCTTAAATTGAATAGTGATACATCTAACAAAAAAAATGTATTTTGTGTTCCAGGTGTTTCTTAGATAATACCCTAAACTTTAATTTATGTGTTACAACTCAAATAACTTTAGGAAGGTCTGTAGGACGAGCTCAGTAAAGAGAGTAACCGCAGTTTGTGGTATTATCTTTGGAATACGTCCGATTTTAATTAAAATAAAATAAAAACAAATTGTCTAATGTACTACTATTCGAAGAAGCGATAAGTCATACGTGGAGGCATACATTTGAAAATATTTTTTGTTGTATTGTGTCAGCCTGGAAACGAATAATCCTTTAGAGTAACCATCAGAAAATTATAGGGCTTTACTTATAACACATTTCTGAGAGATTTCTTCTTAAAATTGGAATGTAATATTCCTTTCCAATGTGAAATTAAATGAAAAATATAACATCAGAATGATTGTTATTGTTTCAAAATAGTTCTTATAGATAAGCGATCCTTAATAGCATGGACGGAATACGGCCTCTAAAACTGCTTTTCAAATGATTAAAATAATAACATGTTATAGTGCATAATAAAATACATTTTATTACAATTATTATATTATATAATTGTAATATCCTCAATTTAAACCAGTAATCATGTGTTTCCCTTTAAGTAAGTATATACTGATCGATCAATTTATCATGCCTAGAAGAGATGCTAGTCTAAGTTAATTCCAGGCAAGGCAAGCAATTTAATCTGATAAGTAATAATATGCAAACAAGAAATATGGGTGAGGCGGATTCCAGTGCTCAACCAGTCTAAAAACCTTGAGGCAATCGAAATAGATCCAGTTCGAAGCCGGTTTAATTTTAAAAATCGAAAATTGAAAAAAAAAATTTTTTTTTGTACTACTAGTAATTACTATCAAGATAATTTTAAAACACATAATATATAAAGATCAAAAGAATAAAAATTATGTTATATAAAATAAATAATAAATATTTTACTCGAGTAACTAGAAATAAATAAATTAATTATACAGAAGGAATGAAATGATAAGAATAAAAATCTATCTTTGTTTTTGGTCACTTGGTGCCCTAAGAATAGGAATGTGGACAATTTAAGT
>NW_027111919.1:488665-491672 GCF_000696795.3 Halyomorpha halys | reverse complement strand
AGATAAAAAAAAAATATATATATTTATGCAAGTTTACATAGATATTAATAATTTATAAGTATATGGAAGATTGAAAATTTAGGGGATGAAAATAAAATTGACTTTAATTCAAAAATGAGAAGGCTTGAACAACAAAGAAAGTTTTCAAAGAAAGCAGTTCTGTGGGAAGAGATGTACTGATCAGTAGGTTGGGATCTTGTATTTAACAGGGTGTATAACCGCAGGAGGTAAATAACATAGGAATGTTGTAATGAATAAAAAGATGTAATATGAATGCAAAGAGAATAAACAATCAACACCCATTTCTTTATTCCCTCCCTCTCAGGATCAAAATAAAACCCAGAGCGTACAGAGGTGTAGGAAATTAAGATTTTAAAATGCTAAGAAATAATCTCACTTTCATTAACACCAGTCTCAGTATTTTTTCAACCAAACATTAACAAAAAATTAGTAAAATATATTGTTGTTGAATGAAAGTTATAAATTAATTTAAAGACATTAAAACTCATATACCAAGCCAAGTAGCAGAAACTTTGAAAATAGAAACATGAATAAGATTTTTATGAAAAACTCAAAAAAGCGATTAATTATTAACAATAATATTATTATGGAGAATAATAGAGAATTAAAAATAGGAGTGATTTTGTTTTTCTCACCGACATTGACCACAACCCGATAATATTAATTTTGTTTTTTTGATGATATACTAATATAATTTTATAATAATAAAAATATTTTAACCAACAGAAGATTAGGTTTCGTATAACTTAAGAAATGCATTTGTAACTAATTGTAATACTAAGATATGTCACAGAAAAATTAATTGCGTTTTATTGTTTACTGTTCATTAGTTTTTTAATACAATCATTCCTAATTTTTTTATTTCTAATTACAAGGTTACATATTTAACACATTTACGTACCTAATTATTTGTAAAGATGTGGTTATTTTTAAATTTACCATTCAGGTCATAAGCATCTAATTTAATTAATTAATTTTTGTTTATCTTATTGTAAGCACATAATTAGTATATTTGAATAAAAAGCTGTCTTATAGCATATTTTCTGTAAGTTTTTTTATTATGTATTTTGCAGCCGGTTTTTTATTCCATGTTATTTGGCTAATTCTGAGGATTTTAAAAGCATAGAAATCCGAGCCCAGGTTATAGCGTACTCGATTATTATTGCTTTATCACAAGATATTATATTTAGCTTGCTGTGTTTGCTAAAGAAATAAACAAATCCTTAAAGTAATAAGTAAATACAAACCAGTAAATTGTATCAGATATAAGCACGCAAAAACAGATATATAGCCCTTAAAAAACATCTATGAATACATTCTATATATTCTAAAAATATCCAAATAAATTATCTCGAGAATGTATAGGATAAAGATATTGGGGAAACCTGGAAAGTGCATCGGTGTGGAAAATCAAAAGGGTGAGCAATGAGGGGTCTGCTAAGTAGTGGAAAGGTGGATAAGGGAGATTTGGAAGGGAAATAAGATAAGGTTAATAAATAGGAAGAAGATAAAAAATATAAAAACATTTATGTAATGTTAATATTAAAATAGATGGAGAGGAAAGTAATCCTTATTTTGTGTTCTAAAAGTAAAAGATGATCAATCTTACCTTTCTTCTTCTTAGAGAACCTCATGGACCAAGACCTCTTGAAGGACTTTTCCTCCCTGATGTCCTCATCCTGGCAGACGGTGAGGCTGCTGGGGTACGCGTTCGTCCCTAGGCTCGACTTGGAGCCGAAGAGGGCTGCCAACCGTTTCATCTTACCCACCATACTGTACACGGAGCCAGCGTTAAAACGGAAAGCTCAAACATCAAGCTCAGTCATCAGATTTACGATCATGTACGCAGAGGACTTGCCTCGTTCAACATTACTCTCTAAGTCCTTCCTAGAATAGAGACTTTATTTTACAATCACCGAAGATGTCAAAGATATTGAGGGATCGTGTCCTTGACAGCCATCCTCTGGTAGAGTATTGAGCAAAATTAACTCACCGCCATTTATTTATTTTTATAAACTAACAATTAAAAAAACTAAACAATTCCGAGTTTAATATCAAATATAAAAAAATAACAGACCGCCCAAGCTGTCCACACCATATCCCTGCAGCTGAAATATCCACACTGACTTTGACATCCCCCCTACCATGACCCACCCTTCCACTTCAGTCATCGATTTCTTGGGGTGGACGGTGCATGAATTAGCTGCTCTTGTATCTAATGCAAAACATCACGTAGGCTTTCTGATGAAGAGCCCAACTTTTTAAAAAAATTTAATTTGCTTAATTATGTAGCAAAAATTTGTACTTATTTAAATTATTTGGTTTTAATGAACAATATTATCTATCAAAAATTCAAATAATAAGTAAATAAAAATCATAAAAATTAATAGATGAATTCATCAAAAAAACTTTTTAATAAATTCTATTCAGTTAAAGGTGCAGTGAGAGTTACTACTTCATCTCGAAGACTGAAGCTCAGAATAATGAAAGACATTTTGCTATGAACACTGCGTTTTATTTATTTTATTTTGTTCAGTATATAAGTAACATATTTATTTACTTAATTCTAGAAATATTAGTTTATAAAAATTAATTTATTTTTATTAATTAAAATTTTTCAATGCTTATAAAATAGTAAATTATTACGGGTGTCTTTTTTAAACGATTCTAAACCAATTGCAATGATGACGTAAGGCCCACGAGTCCCACATGCTTATAAAGAAATATAAAATAAAAAATTCATGGAAAATTAGATTTTGGTTCATAAATAAAATTTTAGTCATGTTTCAATTCTTAAAAACTAATTAATAATTTTGCATTCTTAATTTAATCTATTTATTTATTTTATTGTTTTTAGTTGTTTAAAAATTAATTAAGAAAAACTTCTTTTAATATTAGGTATCTACTAAATCTCCCAAACAGAACATCAAGTCCCAGACTAATGAAACGTTTATTTAATCCTAGTGGTTAATTGAGGTGATATATA
>NW_027111919.1:479783-488605 GCF_000696795.3 Halyomorpha halys | reverse complement strand
TATAATCTATTTAAGAATTGTATATTATATGAAACATATACAGTTAAAATACAGATTTATAAATCGTGTAGAGAGGATATCAAGTTCAAAATATTAAAAATATACACTTCTATATTTATATACTTAGTTTTGTATTCAAGTAAAAAAGACAAAACGGATGATAAATGGAAGGGTTGAAAATCAATAATATTCCAAACAATTTTGGCCCGATTTCCTGAATTTACAGAGGTTTAGGAGAACACCATCAAAATTGCGTATTTCTTACACATTTAAAAAAAAAACAGATCATATTAATAAGCTATTTTGAGTATAATAGCTAGTATGATATATATTATAAAGTATAATAAAATAATGTTTAACTACAATTGTCGCAATTTGAAGTATGGTTTAAAGTTTCAAATTTCCCGTTCCGGGTTTTCAAATAATTGCTAAGGGATGAAAATTTGTTTTATTTTTTTGAAACTTTGTTTTTTTAAGAGTATGATGAGGTTATAATATAATAAAAATAACCGGTCCAATCTGAAGAAAAAACAATAATAGAGTATCATAAGGGTTGAAAGATAAATATGTTGAAGAGTTTTAAGTACTTCACTGTTTTAGCAGTTAAGAAATTTAGTGGTGTTATGTTCGTTAGCATATTGTTATTATTCATTTTTTATTATATTGAAAGAAAACTTACAATCTGATATCATACCGGATTGACTGGCTCCAAAGACTTTTCTTTTTAGAAAGTTTTTAATTTTTTATATTAAGTATTTTTTTAAATTTCTTTTATTTCCAGACTTAGTCAGATAAAATAAAATTGTAATGTTAAAACTTTTATTATGTGAGTATAAAACCCAGCTCATTCACGAAAAAAAAATTTTTTTCTTTCAAATTTTGTAATTTAGAAAAATTAAGAGTAGTACACCATACTTAACTTATGTAAACTAAACTTAACACGGAAAAGTATTTCTGGAGATCATAAAACGGTTACTAAGCAACTAGTTAGTTTGATAAAGTAGCGAATTAGAACTTTTAGCTTTTTCTTTCGCCTAAAAATCACAGATGGTATATCTTAGTGATCCATATAGAAACTATCTTTGTAAGATCATGATCGAGCTGGGGATCCCCGGGAAGTTTGTGAAACTGACTAAATCGTTTATGAGTCCTGATGCAAAGAGAAGTATATGAAGTATCTGAAGTCTGGACAGGTCTGTGACTAGGAGATGGACTTACACCAATGCCGTTCAGCTTAGCATTAGATAAAGTCATAAGCATGTGCGCCCCACCATTTTCAGGTGATGTTCTAATCACTTTTACAAAGAAAACCCGGAGTAGGGCTATATTAGATCATTATATCAAATTAATTATATAATTATTAAAAATAATGCGTTTTCATGTTAACATGAGTGTATATGTAGAGGGTCTTTTTTTAAGCCCGATAGAACTTGAAATTGTAAAAAATAACACAAAAAATTAAATTGTAATCAAATTTTTTTTTTTATTCGAAAGATCAATACGTGACATTAACATTTGAAAATGATTTCGGGCATATGGGCACCGCGGCTGTTCTTGACGAAGCGCATTCTGTAAAATTGTGTTCAGCGATGAGGCGCATTTTTGGCTTAACGGGTTTGTTAATAAGCAAAATTGCCGCATATGGTCGTGCGATTTGACACCTCTCGATTATTTCCTGTGGGGCTACGTGAAGTCACTGGTTTATGCTGATAAACCAGCAACAATTGACGCCTTGGAGGCCAGCATTGTTCGTGTTATTCGTGACATACGGCCAGCAGTGCTCGAAAAAGTGGCCCAAAATTGGACGTCCAGAATGCGCTTCGTCAAGAACAGCCGCGGTGCCCATATGCCCGAAATCATTTTCAAATGTTAATGTCACGTATTGATCTTTCGAATAAAAAAAAAATTTTGATTACAATTTAATTTTTTGTGTTATTTTTTACAATTTCAAGTTCTATCGGGCTTAAAAAAACACCCTATACATGTAAGTAAGATAGAAACTAATTCTTAAAATTATTTGCAGATGTATGCTCCATTTTTGGGCTGGATGTTTTTCATCAGACTCCAGAGCAATTATTAAAAATTTGTTGAGGAATTACTACCTGGAAAATTCGTTAACATCTATCTATGGTATATTTTAAATAGGTATTTATTTTGTAAACTCTCTCCCTCCCCCACCTAAAAAAGAAAGAACGGATTTAGGTCCTAGACCTATGGCTCAGGTGTCCTTTGTAAGGTGCTCTAACCAGCGAACCGAAAGGAACCTGTATTCAGTTACAGCTGTTACCGAAATAAGCCCATCATCACATCTGTTACTGCTTTAAAGCCTACACCTGGTTTAAATAACGGCTCCTTTGTTATTACATAACAAACGTTATATTCTGTATCAATTAACAAAATAATTACTCAAAGATGATTAAGTGGATTATATTTTAGTCACTATAAGCACAAATTATTTGATGAACCAACACCACACTACCTTTTTTTAAAAAAGAAAACACTTCTTCATCATAACGTTTCTCTACAGTGCATTTTCACTTTATGCTTTCTTCTACATTATTTTTTATTTTATGTTTGATCATTTTTATTTCTATTTGGATTTTTTTTATAGTATACTTTTGGAATATTTATTTTTTGTTTATCAGTTTTATGCTTGGTTACCTACTTTTTCTTTTTAGATTACATATACATACAGGGTGTTTCAAGGTTAAATGGCCCAACTGAAAATATGAATTAAGGACCTCAAATCAACAAAAACATTTCCTCTGAAGGTATGTCGGCAAACGCTTTGTTCAGGAGATATTCAACTAAAGATTTTCATTGTTATGGATTATTTACGTTATATGAAATAAATAAAACTTATTTATGTATTCCAATTACTTTATTAATTAAACGTAAACATTAAATTCATATCAAATGTTGTTCAAAGTGGTTTCCTTGAGCATTAAGGCAGGCTGGACATCTTTCTTCCACACCATTACACCATATCGGCATATTCACCATATAAATTGAAGGCATAGTGATGAGTACTCTGCGAAAGTCTCTTACACACTGATGTTATTGGAAGTTCCTAATGCTAATTCCAAATAGCATTAATCCTTATGTTGCTAATAGTTTTTATACAGTTAGGAATAAAAGGCCATATTAGTATTCTATCTAATCCATCTCCTAAACAAAGAATTTTCGGACATACCTCCACTTTGAACGACATTTAATATGAATCTTAATGTTTATATTTGATAATTAAAGTAGTTAGAAAAAATAAATAGGTTTTATTTATTTCATATATAAAATGATATGAATGTAAATAACAATGAAAATCTTTAGGTGTGAATATCTCCTAAAAAAAGCGTTTGCGAACATACCTTCAGAGGAAGTATTTTTCTTGTTTTGAGGACAATAGTTCATATTTTTAGTTTGGCCACTTAACCCTATATATTATTGTACACATTCAAATTATGAACACAAATCTAAATAAATAAAGGTTTATTAACCGAGCCAATCATAAATAAAAAAGTAATTTATCCGATATTTATTCGTTTATTTATTCCATCCTGTGAGTAATAATAGTTATAATATTTTACGGGCTATTTTGTTTTTTTAAATAAGGTAATCTTCATAGCTCATCCTGTAGAATCGTTAGTTCTAAAATAGGCAAACCAAAGTAAGGGTCATCTTGATAGCTAGCAAGACCCGGTCGTTATGTCCAAGTGAAAGGGATCGTGAGATCGGACCTCACAGTTCTTGCGGTATAGCGCGCGAGGTCCCACTAAGAGTACAGTTAGTGCATTCGATAGAGCGCGCATGGATATTACGCTGCGCACCTTTGTTATCACAAATTGATAATACTAAGGACAATAAAGGAGGTACTTTTCGTATTTATCTCTTAGGTGGTCGCGTATGAGCGGTAGTCAATGTTATCTATAGGTCATTGCACTCGGTGTATGCCCGTATGAAGGTGGTTGAAATAAAGAAAAATGGAGAGTTAGTTCTTAGTTTTGGCATATAATGCCAGTTTAAGAGAGCGGGGAGAGGCAAAACGGGATAAAACAATTTTTCTCATTTTAAAAATATTTTCCACACAAAAAATTTTTCACTTCAGTAGAGCACACCTCAAAATTTACTAAATCCAATAACGTGTAAATATCTACAATAAAAAATGCAGCATAATAATTGATCATATTTTTCTTTTTCTTAATATATTAATTTTTGTGAAAAATAAAAATTAATAAGGGACACAATCTAATTTTTTTTTATATTATTTTATTTTTATACCAGAGGCCCACCAGGCCGAACATGGTTGATATAACTTATATTATATATATTTTTTAACAGTTGATTATAAGGGGGTATAGTCATACAAATGACACCCCTAACTATATAAAATGTTCTTATTAAAAGAGAAAAATAAATAGATAAGAACAATGCTTCTTAATAAAAGAGGAAAGTAAAATTAATAACAAAAAATAATGATATTGGTACACTTAAATAAAACAAACAATTGTCTTCTAATAGTAAAAAGAAACAAGTTAATTTGAAAAAGGGAAGAGAGAAGAAAAGTGAAAAAAAAAAAAATAAAAAAAATAATAATAATCTAATTAAAGTCATAAATGTCTAAATAACCAAAATGTTGTTATAAAAAAAAAATTGTGATAAATTTGTTGTAATATTGTGCGAATTTTTTTTAAATAGGATTTTAACAAAAAACCTATAACAACCGCTTGGAACACCTAGTAGTAATCTTGAAGGGGTATTTCAGTTATAAATTTTTTTTTTTAACAATTCCTGTAAAACATACATGAAATTTGTTTAATTTTTTTGTTTCTATTTCTTTTTCATATAATTGTTTGAAACTCGAGCTTAGTCATATTTTTTCATAGTTTATTGATTTCTTTTTTTAATCCTTTGCAAAATGGAATATATCCAATTCATATCAATTTAACAAAAAAAAATAGTCAGTATGTAGAATACCTCGGGAAACGAGGTGGCTTAGTAAGGCACTGTAACTCTAAGAGCCAGGGTTTGAATCGGGTTGTGGCAAATTATTATTTATTATGTTGAAGGAAGATAGTCCGGGTGGTCAATGAAGGTATAAAAATAGTAAAAGAAACTATTTATTATTAACCAACGTTTGGCCCCACTATGTAGGACTGTCAGATTGAAACAAATATGACAACTTTTGGGCGGCTGAAACGTAGATAATAATTAGTTAAAAAAATAATTAATATTATATTGTGTATTAAAAATTATATTATATTATTAAAAAATAATAAATAGTTTTTTCTACCATTATGATACCTTTATTACCCCAGACAATCTTCCTACAATATACTTTATATGATCAACTATCTTCTACCAATATTATTTATTATGTGTTTGTAGCTTAACGGGATCCACACAGTCTCATTAAGTAAGAATCAATCCTCAATCCTTAATTGAGAAAAAATCTGGAGCTTGAGCGCGATCATGAATAAATCACCTCCTTGAACAACCACTGTTCAAGAAACATTTTTCCTCACAACGCACTGAATCCCTGATCCTCCATGCATTATAGCAGTACTAATTTTCTTGATGAATAACTTAACAATATTTTAAAAGTCCACTCCTGACATAGTTTGGATACTGGCGATTCAATAATAATTGTTTAGAAAAAAAACAACCTAAATTATACATATTTATGGGTTTACTGAAAACAATTTTTGAGTAATTCTATGTTTGTACCTCGACCCCTTAGATGTTTAGAAACCTGGATAGTTTTTTTTTCTTTCAACTCCTCTACTTCTAAAGATGTTTATCTCAAATCCTGTAATTTTCCAAGTTCTCACAATCCAAAAGAATAGCACTGAGGACTGCTATTACAGCCCATTCGTCACACGCCATCAAACGCGTCCTAACCCACTATGTAATTTTCTGTTCCACTAAAGAACTTAAACGTAGCGCAATATTTTCACTCAATAAAAATGAACTGCATACAGAAAATAAGAATGAATCGTTTCGAGCATCGCGAAAACGTTTAGTAAAGCTAGGAACCTTTTAAGTGACAGAATGACTCAATAAAGTCAGTCTTTGTGTTTCCAATAATGATTAAATGGTTCAGAACATAATATAAATTTTAATAAGCTGTTTTTTTTCTTGGACTTTTGTAAAAGAAAAAAATAAGATTTTTTTTTTTAAAGAAAAATATTAAAATTACAAATTCGTAAACGGTGTTCATCCGTATCATAGCGTATTCAATCCTTACAATCCAAAATCCTTCGTGAAATCTTCAATGCTCCTTACTTTGAACATCAATCCCATCCATCCCATTAATAATTTTAATAATGTTGATTATTCGTCCATTAATGATAATAATTCAATAAATTGTTAGTGAATTTAAAATTCGTGTTCAATTTATTTTTAAACTAACCTAACCACACGGCGGTTGTCCAGTCCCATTACAGATAATACCGAAACAGTTGAAATTAGATATTTTATACTATACCAAGGAAAATATTAAGTATCTGTTTTTAATTTTTCGCTGTTAAATGAATAATCAATCGCTTTTAAAAAGGAAAGTTTTCCAATTTTTTAAGAAAGTCAAAAATTTAAAAAAAAAATCCGATTATTTAGGGAGCCGCAAACCGAAAAAGATTGGTAACCTCTATTTTAAGGAATAGAAATACACCATATTTTAGAAGTCAAGACAAATTCCTTAAATGGAAGATACGTGACATAGAATAATTAAGATTACAATAGATAATTTTTTTCCTATCTCCTAATTTAATTTATAAAATTAATGATTTATTATAATGATTGTTTGAGAGTGGTTTATTTAATTATTAATACAAATATTTGATCCAAACTCTCAACATGTATTTCCATAAAACTCTTCAACGTTTCGGCCCTCAGGGCATCTTCAAGGGGACAACCTTAAATATTGATGTCATATTCTTTAAAAAATTTTCTTGTAGGCCAATTGCCCATGTCATATAAATGTTTTTATATTTTAAACTTATTAATCTGGAATCCCCACACAAGACTGAAAAGACAGAAAACTGCACGTCTATTACAGCACTTACTAGACAAACGGTCTAAACTTCCAACACATTACAAAAGCCAATCTGGACATACGGAGTTGAGCTTTGGGGCTCCACTAAACCTTCGAATTCCTCTCGTATTCAATCCTTACAATCCAAAATCCTTTCCTTCGTAAAATCACTCCTTCCATTATAAACTCCCTAACCACTCAAAGCCCCTAGTTTCTAACCTTCCATTCTCTTCCATTCCTGACAATCCACCGAGGCGCCTGAAAAGAAGATAAGCACGAGACCAGCTAACGTAAAATGTCATTAGAGTGCTACCAATGGGGTAGTTGCTCTACAAGCCTGTAACACTCCATTTAAACTAAGGTCATATTTACTAAATGTATTATGTAATATACAGTTGTAAATTTCAATAAAGATATTTTTAAAAAATAGTGTTCGTCATTTGTCAATTGAAAAGATCTATCAATATTTAATTTTTGAGAGAGCGGGAAGATATTTAAGTGGAAGTGAAGCCCAGACAGGATTCGAACCGGCATCAATTTTGTCACGAGAATACCAACTTTTACGAGTCGTCCCTTCATTAAGGATTATTTTTTTCCCCCTATAAGGAATGATTCATTATTACATAGCTCACATTTTTCTTTCTTAATTATTGGCAGTTTATTACGCGTAGTTGTGTAGATACCATCTTTAAGAGTTACGGGAAAATTGATCTGGAACTTCATTATCCCACAATCAACTCGGAGTCTATAAAACCGCACATTCCTTCCACGTTTTCTTCCCTTTTTTTCCTGGGAAAACAATGAATCTTCGCAAGTCCCTGCCGATCCAAAAGATAGCGCTGATTGTCCGAAACAATGGGCTTGGTTCGACCCCGAAGCCACAATTAATTGGCCCGGGTGTTGCAGTGAATGTAGGTTGTTCTGCCGATTGGAGCTGTGTCGAAACAGTTTTGCATTCGTAAGTCCTCCAAAAATGGGTACGCCTTCACCTTAACCTCTTCTAACGTATAAATCAAGAAGTTATTATATACAGCTTCTGGAATCAGTCAGTTCGTTCTGCATTGGATAATTATTTACAAAAATTTCTTACATCTTTTAACAGATAACTTGAAGATAGTATTGTATAATTAAGTACTATACATTTACAATTAAATTTACATCGTCGGAGAAAATTCAAAGAGGCAAATCGGCAGATTTTACCATCTTAGGTTTGTTTGCAATTAAATATAATTTTTAATTATCTTTTTAATGCAAAATGATCATACTCAATACCTCGTTTAAACTTTAATTCTGCGACCAAAACTTGAACATCATTCCCTATAAAATTTTCAGATACAATTAGTATTAGCACCAACGTTTATGTGTCAAAAACAAAAAAATAACAAATTCGTTCTGGTTTGTTCATTCAGGTTCATTGATGTTATTTCGTATTAGTGAAAAAATTCATTTACCTAAATACTTTTTGGAGAAGCTATGTAAGTATATGTATATTTGCATAGAAATGAAATAAAATTCTAAGTCTATAAAGCTATCATCTTGAACAGCCTTGATGAAGCTCTACAAAGTGGGGCGAAACGTCGGAAAATAAACAATTGTTAACTATTTTTGTTCTTTTTTATCGCAAACGTGACCATACTCTTCATATTTGAAATTATTGTTTTTTTTAATTTTGTTCACTTTTTGTACTTTATTTTAAATCATAACTTTTTATAAATATAGAAAAAGAATCAGATACAAGTAAACTTAAAATAATAAACAAAAGATATAATTACTGTTACTGTACATATTTAAATAA
>NW_027111919.1:477722-479359 GCF_000696795.3 Halyomorpha halys | reverse complement strand
TATTTTATTCTTTGTACTCAGTTGAATTTTTTTTGTTACTATTTCATTTTTTCTCACCCCTAATTTGTTTTTTTTTTATGTTCATACTTTTCTTTTGTAAATAATTTTATATATATATTGTTTTCCCGGTACAATTTTGAAGTTACAAATACCTAATACTAATCCAACATTGTAAGCATGTAATATGTTTTTCGCATGGTACATGCACAAATATATGCATTATTTAAAATATACGCCCTTTCTATAGAACTTACTACAGAGGAAAAAATAAATTATATCTATACACATACACACAAACATTTATATTGCTATTTTTAATAACCCACATAACAGAATAGCATAAGAATATCAAATATTTCTAGCATCAAGTTGACCGGATAGTGACAAAGACGACAGTTGGTAAGGACCAGGTGTTGCAGATTCCCAGATATTTCCCCCCTTCAATACTTTCTAACTCTATTCCGAAATGATTTCGCTCCTTTATCAGTTTCAGATATCAGAAAATAAATATCGATTCTATTCAATATCTCGATCTACTAAAAATCGAAGTCACTAGATTACAAACCTGGAGTACCCAACTATTTTTCACTAATTCTTTATTTTAATCTTCAATAAAAATTATTCAGAACTTATCTATGATACACAACAACGAACTTTAAGTTAAAGCATCGATATTATATATCTGTGGAACGATTCCTTGGTATTTCCCAATTCAATGAGTTTTTACACTTACTGCAACGTCAGCATGCTATGATAAGTTCCGGCATCCAACGGGATGTGACGACTTTCATTATGTAATATTTTTTCAAGGATACAAATGACGGAATAAAATATTCCTAAAGAGAATAATAACAATTGAAATATTAAACAATGGAGGAAAAGGTTCGATTCCCAGAAAAAAAAGAGTTTTTATCAATGGGGTTCACCTAGCCTTGTAAAATAAGTATTTGAATGAGAAGTGGTGTTTTAAATAAATTATTATTTATATGAAACAATATTTCCTATCCAGTGTAGTTATATATGAGTAGTAATTTATTTATTTTTTTTATTTTTAAAAAATGTTCAATAAGAACTGTTCATTGTTAAATTTCATTACAACCCCTTTTTTTTTTTTCAATAATATGAATAAAATCTTAATCTTTGCTAATAAGATTATAGTAAGTGCTTTAAATAAGCCAAAACCTAGATAACACAACTAATTTTTATTTATTGTTTATAATTATTCATTAATTGATGGTGTAGGTGCCAATCTGCCTAGTATGAGGTACTCTAACCTCAAAATCTAAATTACTGAGACATCTAGATATAGCCCGTTCTATGTACACTTCAAAACATAACAAGCTTCAAAAAAAAAATTGAAGTTTATATTCTTAAAATTTACTATTTGAAACATAACAATTTTATCCACATAGCATTACAATTAAGACATTTGCTTCATTCAAAAATAACGTTTCAAGCTGATACTTGATAATTGTACATTTTCTTTAAAATATAATAAAAAAAAAAAAAAAATAGGCCAGAACTATTACTAGTTGATATGAACTATTTTGCTATTAAAGCAGAATATCTTGGATGATTTGTTGGAGAATGGATAGTAAAAAATAAGAAAAACAAAAATTTTTTGGTACTTTTTTATT
>NW_027111919.1:454484-477672 GCF_000696795.3 Halyomorpha halys | reverse complement strand
TTTTTTATCAAATTATAGAAAAATTCTCATAGTTATAAGCTTAAAAAATCTATTTCTTTAAACAGTGAAACAATAAATAAACAATGAAATTACCGAACTTACGCCGGTTTTTCCTATTTTTAAACATCCTAGGGTATTTAATTAGATTTAAAAGCGAATTAGAGAGAGAGAGTTGCGAAGGAAAACTTCAGAAACATTTCGAGTGAGAAATTGCAATGCTGGGATTTCCCAGAACAGAAAGGGGATATTGGATCGGGGAATTATTCCGAGAAGAAAAAAGAAGTTAATTAAAACCAGTTTTACTAAATTGAACAATAATAATTATATTGTTTATAACGTTAACACTTTCTTGAGACTGGTTAAAATTGTTTAAATAAAAAAAATTTTGTCCATTTCAATATCAAAACAATTTAATTCTATTTATAAGTCCGACGTTTCGGCAAATTCGGCCATCCTCAGGGACAATTTTAGAACTAAATCATTTAAAAAAAAAATTTCATGCAGGCTAAATTTTTAACAAAGACTGTGATAAAAAATTTTTATTTTTATTTTGGTGTGAAAATTGACTAATTAGGGTAATTTATTGGATTAGCTAGGGCAGCATGAATAGCCTGCATGAAGTTGTTTTTTTTTAAAATGATGTAGTTCTAAAATTGTATTAAGATTGTCCCTGAGAATGGCCGAATAGGCCGAAACGTCGGACTTATAAATAGAATAAAAACGTTTTGAGACAAAAAATAATAATAATTTTTTATTTTTATAAACACAAAACAACACTTTTGTAGTGTTTAAAATTTTTTTAATTTTTTAAAAAGTTTTATGTAGTTATTAATTGGTATAATATGATATGATAAATAAGACAATGAAAACGAATTTGCTTTTTCAAAATATTCTACAATAAATTCAGATTAACTTATAATTTATCTTATTTCTTTTATCTCTTTTATGTAACTATCTTGCAAAGCTTTCAAAAGATGAATTACTAAAGGTGTATTATGGCTAACTGAAAATAAAAAAAAAAATTACAAATTACTATACATTATAATGCAAGATAGACTACTCAATGTTCTCAACTTTCGCGAATTTATAACCTTCTCTTTTGCTATAGAGGCCCGCAAAGCAAAATATTCACATATTAAATTAACTTTTTTGATAACTTTATCAAATTAAATTTTAAGTGACTCAAAAATTGCCTGTAGATAAAATTTTTACTCATTTTGTAGGAAGAAATTATTATTATCACAGAATCATAAATTCTCTTAGAAAACTTCAGTTCTAGTAAAATAAACTTAGTGACTAACATTTTCCTTCCCTAAACATTTTTAATAAACCAGCCTAAAAAGAAGATGGGCTCGAGACTTCATAGCTAAAAACAATTGTCATATTTTATTAATTGGATACCACATTTACTTATTGTATTCCAATTGGAATACATTTGTAAATCTCTATAAATGAAATTTAGCATACATTCGTCCTGAAAAATTGGCTAATTGTATAACTTCCTAAGGAAGTAAATAGTTATAAATAATTATATATCTATACAATAGAATAATAGACAGAAACATCCGATATGTCGCAAGTCCATTTCCGATTAATGTCATATAAAGAATCCGTCATACGGAACAAGAGGAAATGCAACATATTCTCTATGGAATATTATGTTTCAGAAAATTTCCATCAGTTACGTCAGTTCGGAAAAACAACTAGCGATTGGGAAAATATGGAAAATTTTTTACGAACATTAGAATTGTACAAAATTAGGCTGTATTTTAAAAATTAATTTAAAATTTTTTTTTATTATTATTGTATAAAATAGGTAATTTATATTTGGTTTTTATATATTTTTAAAAAAAATTGTTAGCAGCTAAGCTCTGTCACAAAGTTTGTACTTCATTAAACTAAGTTTTAAGTTAAAAAAGGTGAATCGTGGACGAAAAGGAAAAATAGACAATACACACTAAAGTTTTATTGATTAAAATAAGGTTTGAAAGTCTCCTTCCTCAGGAACAAAAAATAAAAACCATTGTATAAAAGATTAATTTAATGAAAACGTTAATTATATATGTTAATAAAGAAACTGAGAAAATAAACACGCTTCTAAATTTGAACACAGCTTTGATTATGAATAAAAAGAGTTGGTATTTTTAACTAGATCATTTAATTCTCAGCATGAAGGGAATTGAAAATATGGTTTTATTAAATGTAATTATATGTGTAATATGTAAATAAAATAAAATATTCAATATTATTTTTTTTTAACCAGTGATTCGGACTATGGAATAGTCCAAATTAACGTGATTCAGATAAGCAGGAGTCCATTGTAATAATATTTTTATTACATTAATTTAAATTTTTTCTAATTTTCTTATATAGATAATATATGATATTACACTATTAACATAACCTTCCTAAATGAGGTTAGGAATCTGTTATCAACAAATTATGGCGCTTAATATATTTTATCATTCATTTGTATCAATTTAATTAATAATTTTGTATTATTTATTTATAAAATAATATGATTTAAAATTTATTTTTAGATAAAGTTAAAAATAACTTGGAAAAATCGATTGTTTAGTAAGTTTGTAGAAATATAGTATTATGTGTCAAGTTATATTACATGTACTAATAATTAATTAATTTTTATGATTAATTGTGCTCCAATGAATTAATAAATTTCAATAACTGATATTATAAAAGAGAATTGCACTGCAGTCTCGTGTTGGTTTCCCGTTCCAAACCGGTTCCAAAAGAAGCAGGAATTAAAAGAGACATTCAGAAAAATTCATCGATTTTTCAGCTGTGCTTTCACTGCCTTTAAAAGGCAAATAGAAAGCATACGCAATCAAACTACCATTAACTCGAATGACCGTTGTCCAGGATAACTTTGATCTTGTGTATTTATTATTGGTGAAGGAATAAAAAATCCAGGGAACTGCTTCGGAAAGTTATCACAATGGCAGGATATCCTGGGTTATGTAAAGGGAACAACCAATTCACACAAGGTTGTTAAAGCGATTTGTTAATTCAAACTGACAAGGGTTTTTGTTTCACATGTAGTTGGTAAAATCGTTTCACGAGCTATTAGTAAATAATTAATTAGCAAAATTCGTGGTCAACGTCCTGGAATGCTAAGCCTGGTGCTAACAAATTACAGGAAAAACAATATATATACATATATTACAAATGTAAAAATTAACAATTAATACTTACAAGAGGAGGGCACAATCAGGGGTTATCGATTTAACCAAATTATGTTAAACATTCGATTTTCTTAAAAAAAATATTTTGCTGGAAATTGATACTCTTATATTTTATTTTTAGATTAAACTTGAAAAAAAACAACAAAAGAATGGAAACGATTATCTATAAATACACACAATCGAGAATAAGAATATATAAATATAAATGTTGAATCTAGAAAACTTATTATTTTTCGGCAAATATGAAGATTTACTGTGTAGGCGGATTGGGTGAAATTTGGTTTATCGACAAACTGTGATTAAGATGTTCAATATTAGGGTCAGCGATCTTCCACTTTGATATATCCCTGACTAAGGAAGTACTTTCCTACCGTTGGTCCACACCTAGAGTCAATGTGGGTCCTCTTCGACTACTGGGTCTCATAGTTCCTCACGGGGCATGGGGGTTTCCGAGCTAAGCTCGCACATGGTATAAACATCGATCATCTATGTCCAATTTATCAGTTTCAGAGACCGCCGAGCACATCGTACTTGTCTGTACCGCCTATGAAGCACTGAGAGCCAAGATGATGAGGAAAAGAGGACTCTATGTTGTGACGGAGAGCGATCTTCCTGAGCTGATGAAGAAAGAAAACTACCAAGACCTTCGTGTACGGGTGGAAGGAAGCTGTGGGATCTCATCACTTCATCCTGAGTAGGCTACGCCAGTAAGGCCTTTGTAGAAGGCCAAGAAATATTTTGTAGCAAGAGTAAGCTGTGTGCACAGCTATGTAGACGTTTGTCATATCCAGCAATAAGTTTTTAGCCACTTCTAGGAACACTCGTATAATCTAATAGGCAAGTAGAGCGACAAATAAATAATAAATAAAAATAATAAAATTCTTGAGTTTAATAAAAGACTACTATAAATTTTGTCTACTTTTTTACAATTCCAGTTTCAATGAACTAGCATGTTTTTGAAACAAGGTACACTAAGTTTCGAAGTTGGTACATTTATATTTACTTAATTCAAAATTGGCTAAGTGTTTGAAACACTAGCGACAGAGAAATTCGTATGTATTCCAATGTGTAAATTATTTTTTATTTTCTCTGTCCCTAATGCTGTTAGCATACCTTAAAACATTCAATTTTCAAACTATAACAAAACAGTATTGTTTTTTCTCCAAGAATTGAATCGTTCTCTCAGAAATCAATAGCAAAGACCGGAAATGATAAATATGCTTACAAAATATTTTAACCCGACTGCAAATAAAAATAAAGTAAAATTGTTTGAGTACATAATTTTTAAACTTATTTTATTTCATGGCAATAAATTTTCGGAAATTCTACGACTTTTCTGGAATAATGAAATTTCTTAACTTTTCCTGGTTTCTTTGTCTGCAGACGCCCGGAATAAGGTGAATATATATTCTAGAATATTCCTTTTATTTTTGTTTGCTTAAACACAATTTGCTTTTATATAAATGACATTGTTATTTTTATTTTTTATTTTTTTTTTACGGTCCAATATAAATTATTGAAAGTAACTGACTAATAATAAAAATATGAATTCACTAACAATCGGCAACAATAATATAAAATACTAATGACAACATTAAAACTATTATTGAAAAAATAAAAAATAGTATTATAAATATTCAATTACTAAAACTATAACAAATTAAATAAATATAAAGTCAATATTATTTTACAAATACTATTAAATTATGTGGTTTGAATATATCAATTCCGTTAAAATTTCCCATTCCTCAGAAAATGGGAAAGTTACATTTTTTTTTCAGATTTTCCACTCTTGTAGAAGATTAATTTTGATAATAATATTAGTTAATGAAATCTTAATCATGTATTATTAAGGGTATCTAAATACTTCCATTTTTAATATTTTAATTAGCCAATTAAGTGTAATCTTGATGGTGTTTTATCCAATATGGTGAGAACCTGTTTCCAAACGAATCAAAAAAGGTGAAGTATATTTCCCAGTATATTATTTTTACCAGATTGTTAATTCTTAAAAGTTCAGGAGTTAGGGGACATGATGTATCAATACCATGTATATACCACAACGACTTATTTTATTTTATTTTTTTTTGTGTAGTTTGCCTGACTTCATCTTCGGATTTAGTTGGCTGAACAACTTAAGTATTAATTAATTCATAACACCTCAATAGGGCAACTATCCTACTAGACCGAAACTTTTTAAGTCTGGCTTGCCTCTAATATCTTGAAGCGAAGGATTTCATTTTTACTATCCCTAGATCGGGTTACATCATTCCGTTATAGACAAAATTATCATAAATATCAAATATAAAATCTGAGCAAGACCTTATCTGAAAAAAGTCTCATGGGAAAGTGAGAACTGCGATGCTTTCACAAGTTTGAATTGCTAAAGCAGCATTATGACCGACTGGGAAAGAAAATAACATTAACTTGTAAAATACCACGCCAAATGTCGATTAAAAAACGACCTGGTTTATATAACATAGGATAGGCTTGTAACATAGAAAAATTGAAACTAGATATGCAATAAGGGGCCACCACAAATGCTTGTGAAATTATGCCTTATAATTGATAGGTAATAAAAATATAAAATAATAAAAATTCATTTTAGGCTTGCTTTATTAGACATGATAATAGTTCATATGCACCGGAATTACAACTAGTATCAATAGATGAATTTAAAAGCTTACAAAATTGCATTTCCAATCACCAGCAGTTAAAGGTGCAGTGACTTACAGCGTAGGAAATGCAACTTCTAGAAGACTGGCGCCTAAACTGATGCAAGACATTCTCCTATGAAATTTTTTTTTTTTCAAATTACTTTTTTAGTATATTAAAAAAATATTACTTTATATATTTTTCTTTCATTCATCAATTAAATATTTATTATTATTTCTTAGAAATATTATTTTCAATTTTTGCAATATAAATTATTTTTGAAATAAAATTATTTAATAATTATAAACTTGTAAATATATAGGGGTATGCAAGCGGCTAAATCCCGCATTATCAAATATTAAAAGCAAATCTAATAGTTTTAATAACGATGTGAGGTCGACTTGGTAATATAAAAAAAGACAAATGAAATTAATAACATATTATCCATACTCCTTGTACTGATCGTATTAGATTTAATAGTTAATAAAAACAAGATAAAATTTTATTTATATAAATAGCAGAACCTTTCAAATTATTAAGAAGATTTGCAGACAGGCCATTTCATCTTACCTAAGGCTTGCGTGACTTGGAACCAATTACGAATAAAGTAGATTTGTGCTTTTGTCGATTAATCGATAAAGGGGTGAGTAATGGCAAAAACCTTGACTTACAATGCATTAAAGATAAAATGTATATACATTTTTTGAAAAAAATGGAAATTAATCAAAATGTTTTAAAGGAAAGGGAAATTCGTGCCCTTAATCTGATTTAAAGATATTTTAATATTCCAAAAAACAGAGAGTCTACAAGTCTTTAGAAGGATCCGCTGACTTTTCCATGTCCTAAATAATTTTTTCCTACCTCCTAAAAAAAGTGAAATACTAAAAAAAAAAACACCTCACAATATTTAAATATATTTGTTAATAGATTAACTATTTACAAATTTGATATATTGAAATATTATGTCCTGCAGTTCTTAAAATTAATTTAAAAAAATTAAAATATACTTTAGTATAAAAAAATGTAATTGTCTATAAAAACTATATAATTCTTATTCCAATACACTCTCATTATATAGGTTGCAAGTTTAAATGAAGAATTTTAAATATAAATATTAAATGAAAGAATTTTAATAAAAACTTTATTTTCGTCTCTTTCACTGACAGGCGCTTGGAGTAGGCAAAACCTTACTACCGTATATCTACGTCTTATTTGTTTCTGGTTATTTAAAATGTTTTATTGAGAGTTTAAATTACATTTACTTCATTTTAGAATTATCTTGTAGAATGAAAATTAATATTTTTCCATCATATTTTTGGATATTAATAGAAAAAAAACAGCCCCAAACAAAAATGAATCGTGGATCATTAAACACAAAGAATCAAGAATGAGAAAGACAAACAAACGTTAAAAGATGTCAAGAAAAAAAAAAAAAACGATAGATGATTTTTTTGTTTAATAAATTAGAAATGTTTTATTTATTTTTTTAGCGAATACATCTTTGGAAAATTACTGACTTTTTCATCAGTAATAATTAAATCTTATAAATTTATAAGAATTTAATGAAATGAATAAGCAACATTATTTACATTTTAAAGTATAATGACTGTTCTTCACTTTGGCATTGAAAGCATAATTAATTACGCACTTTTAAAGGACAATTAAGTATACTAACAATAGCATTGTATACCGAAAGAATATTCATTTAGATTTCACCTTCACAAAACAACATAGTAATAATAAAAAAGAAAAAGAGAATTAAACAAGGAAAAGTCAAAGCCAGGAAAAGTTGGGATGACGACCATGTAATAAGAATGATTTCCTTTAATTCATATTTATAAAAATAAGTAATTAACGTATTAATAATAAATACAAAAAAAACATTAAAGCGAATTTAAAAATGAATGATTATTATGTAAGAAGAAATATTGAAATGAACCGGTCAGTCGAAATAACAGTCATCATTCAGAAGTCAGATTGACTTAACTGAGTTTAATCACGAAATCCCTTATATCATCAGTCCAATTGAAGATTACTTACAAATGAGATATCGAACCGTAAGGGTCTCGCACAATGTCTTTTTAGTAATAAACAAAAACTGCAATAAAACAGAAAAACAAAATCGATCGGTAATCGAATGATTTTCGAAAATTTTCTCAGTAACTTTAACCTTACACAATTTGAACGCCAGTCTTTGGTTTTACTGTCATTCAGACTGATCGTATCAGACTATCTTATATTGTAGAAATAAAAGACATTTGGCTTAAATGTTTAAGGTCTGTTCCAACCACTTCTGACAGACTGTTTTGGTAGGGAAAAACCCGTACTACGCATCCTCCATAGAGTTCCGTACGATCAGAAATTGTTGGGACAGACCTATTATGTTATACTTTCTAATAACACTTATCAGCAACATTATCTTATATACAGTAAGTATTATTACTAAGCTTACTTTTAAGTCTTAGCTAAATGTCAATTAGTAATTCTTTTTTTAACTAGAGCAAATTCCAATGAGTTTTTCGGTTTCCATTTAGCATTCCTTAAAAAAAAAAAATTAAAAAATAAATAAAATAGTAACCTATCCCTTGCCAGACTTCTTACCTTTTAATTTAGACAACAATCGTGTTGTGTACAATCATTGATAGTCATCCGACACACAGGCCAAGAGGCTCATGAACTGCTGCTAGGAACAAGTTCACGGAATTCCCCATGATGCAAAACCTCTCTCCTACTGTTTACGATATTTATTTGACACTTCATCAATTTTTTCATAAACCGCTATTTATTGAAGCTTAAGAAACTAAAACAGCCTACGGACTCTCGCAGAGTCATATTTTGATCTGATAAATCTAGCCTCTTACTGAACATATTAAAATCATGAGTGAAAGGTTCGTCCAAGCCCCAGCGTTTAATTACTGGTATTCCCTACTTCGATTTGCCGCTTCGTTCAACTATGCGCGATATAACTATAAACCCCGCAAGATTTTCGTATCATTAAATTATTATCATAGCCATTTACAAATATTTGTCATTAGAAACAATAAAACTAAACTACAATAAAATATACCTATTTTGAGTAAGGCACAAATAAAGTTATCTTTATAACATTTTGTCAGGTTTTTTTTTTAATTTATTATAATTAAAAAATTTAATGGGAGTAAAAAAAATATTATAGGTAAGTTTAATTATTAGAACAATAAAAAAAAAAAAGGTTGTCTACAGTTATTCTGATTTTTTTATTTAAAGGCTTTGGGATAGTAATTTATATACTTCTACACTTTTTTTTATCATTTCAAATGACCGAGATATGGACGAATGAAAATCACGTTCGGGCGCCATTTTGAGAGGAAAGGACGAATACGATGATTTTGAGGATCATCAAAGGGGAGGCCTGTGATTATAGTGCTAAACATAGGTGTTTTGAAATGTTAAAATTCTCATTTTGAAGGTAATGTTAATTTTTCCATGTTCATTATTGAAAAGTAAAATTAACCTGGAATGGACACATCATATGGATGTCCTTTTTTATTTTTACTGTTGCAATGAGCAGCTTAATTTTCCCTTAAATTACAAAAAATAAAATCCAAAATAATATATTAAATACTGAGTTTGTTCAATAAAGAACCGTCGGTTATAACATTTTTCAAAATTTAAACCTCTCCAGAAAGTACTTGCAACAGATTAAGAAAGCTTTCGGATTTACCGTTATCCGATATGAAGATAAACACAAGATAAGTACACTCCGTCTGGACGGCGATTAGAGCTTTCCCCTCTAACCATCAACCCATGGCTATGAAAATATTAATGGCAAAATAATGATACTATGATTGCAGTAACAGTTATAACAATAATAATAATGATAATTAATGGGGGGGGGGAGAAATAATTGTTACTTAAAATATTTACGGTCAATTTCGGATATAGTTATAAATGTTCTTTAATATTAGACAAAAATTGAACAAAACGAAAATACCGAATGTGTTATGTATGATTGTGGTTAACAGATTCAGATTTTGAAGAAAATTAAGTGGAGGGAAATAGGAAGACATTTTGAAGACATATATGGTAAATAAGTTAAGGAGAAATAAATTTTACCGCTAAGAAAAAGTTTTAAATATGTATTTCTAATGTTTATTTAATGGAATATATGTAATATGTTTAGAAATCTGAGCTTTAAAGCAGCCGCAAACCAGAAGTAACCGACACATCCATCAAACCATTTAAGGTTAATTGAAAGCAAAAGTCTAAAAAAATGAGGGAAAAACTGCATAATAATTAACTATTAAATTCGAAAATGAAGTAACAGCTTTTTAATTAAGGAGACCGGTTACTCAAAACCATAATAATTGGGAGAAAATTACTGGATTCAAGAAGAGAGATCAAGATTATTAACATTTCACTTTCAGAGAAAATAACCAACTGTCCGTGCAGGAGGTATCTTGTATTTAAGAGAGAAAATATCGACTGGTGTTATGAGGTAAATTAACTTATTACAAATTAATCATAGCTTAACAAATAAACAATTATAAAGGTATATGATATAGATTTCGACTAAAAAAACAAAACAAAAATCACGAATTTATTTTTCTCTTCCTTTTCATATGGAAAGAGAAGAAAATTTGCTACGATTAAATCTGGAAGATTATTAGACTCTAAAAATTCACTTCTCCAACATTGTCAATATATATACAAATTTTCAACCTTTATATTATTAAAAAAAATTTAACAAATTGATATTTAAGATTTATGAAATTCCACTCCAATCTACTATTATTGAAAGGTACAGTGCCATAAAACTTAGGCATTCCAACCTCATCACAAAAACAGACGCCCGGTCTGACCCAAGACATACCTCTTTATTTATTTATTTTTGCTATTATCATTATTTTGCTTTATTTTTATTTCTTTTTTCTAATTATTTTTTTTCAGCCCAAGACAATTTTTTTTAATTAATTCTATAAATGTTATTTGTTTTGGTTTGTTATTAATTATTATAATTATTTTTTTAAATAATTAATCTTCATGATTTTTCAATATAATAGTTAATAGTTATAGCACTGCAAACAGTTAGGGGTGTCTGTTGCACGAGACTACACCTCCAACCCCAATATTAACTGTTAAAAAATAACTAACTAACTGTTACAACAACGATATAAGATGTTCAAACCGGGCACAATCTAGTAATAACATAATAATAGAAAAAAATATATTGCCCAATAATATTTAATTTTTTTTTTTCGTATCGTAAATATTAATTCGTACCTGTAATAAAAGGAATTTAAATTGTTTTCTTAATGAAGAAATTATGGCATGAGGCTAATTAATAATAAATTTAATTACTAAAATTTTTGAAACACTTTTTTTTTTTTTATAAAATTGGTTTTTATATTACTTCATAAATGAAAATAATTCGAAGAATCCCTATGGATTTCAGTAGGATATTTTGGAAAAAAAAATGTCGTTATCTAGGTAGAAGTCGAAATCGGTTGGGATTTTATTTTTCCATTTTAAATTGTTTTTAATTTTTTTAAAAATCAGTATCATTGCTCGAACGTCAGAATTATTGACAAGTCAATTTCTTGAACATACCCTTGCTACGTTTCGGTATTTGTGTTCAGACAGCTGGGAATGCAGTAAATTTACATAAGCAAACAGGACATAATTACAGAATCATTGCGATCGGTAAACAATGTTGGTTTCGCTTCGTCCAAGTCGTAGTTATAAACAACGATATTTCGAATTATAATTCG
Organism: Halyomorpha halys; assembly: GCF_000696795.3. Lineage (NCBI taxonomy): Eukaryota > Metazoa > Arthropoda > Insecta > Hemiptera > Pentatomidae > Halyomorpha > Halyomorpha halys. Next base: position 466,064 of record NW_027111919.1, on the reverse strand, counting down.
AAAGCAATCTTTCATATACTTCTAGGTTCTATTAATTTGAAAGATTGATTAAAAGAGTCTTCATTGAACCAATATAACGAAGGATACGGCGATGTGCGCTGCGTACACAAATCTGTAGAGTAAGTTTTGTGAGTTGACATACGAAATATTTAAACATTTGTTGTTTATTGATATAATAAAATCAATTTTCGAATAATAAACAATTTCGTAATTTTATTAAAACCAATAAAAGATAAATTATTAAGATTATCAAAGAAGATTTAATTTTAGTCTTTAAACATTGACTCAGGGTAGAAAAGAATTGTAAGCCTTCGAAATAAAGAAAGAAATTGAATGCTCTAGTTCGGTTTTGTGAATTTCTCAATAGCACTTGAGAGGGGAAAAAGCGAATTGAGAATTCAACTTCAATTGACTCTTATTGGAAAATCGGACTAGATTAAGTCCAGAAAGGGGAAGTAAATACCGGAGATGGGATTCGCAGAAGGGTCCCTCAAAAACGCTTTCGTAAACTGAATAAGGTTTCCTATTACATAAGTTTTTCGTAGAATCGATACTTAGTTTCCTCCAATAGAGTTGTGACAGCAAAAAAATAACAGTCATGTAACATGCGTATAAATGAGTGGAAAAAAAATTCAATTTTTCGTTATTTTAATAATAATGAGAAGTCCACATTTATTAGTTTCTTCCAGAACTTCTTCTAAATCTTGGATTTTACATCTTTTTAAAATCAAAATTCGTAGCTCTTATGAAGGCTAGAAATTTTAGACGAAATGTTGGCACTAATAAATAAGTTATTACTGAACCCCCACCATTTTCTGCTCAATTAATTTTTGATTTAGAGCTCCATATCTTTAAAACTACAACACTAAAAAACCTAATAAAACATCATTTAAAGTAGATTAAATTTGCTAAGACATGAGTCCTAAAAGAGCTGTTTACGTTGAATATTTTCCGAGATACAATTGTTTAAAAAGCAACATTTCATAACTAAAAATCAGCAAATAGCGAATTTATTTTGTGAAAACCATATTTTAAAAATAATTAGATGTATAGATTATTATTAATAAAATTGAAGCTAGATCAATGTACTATACTGTAGTTTTTTAACGTTTATTTTTATAGGAGCAGCAGTTACCATGGTATTTGCCCCAAAAATTCAAAAGATTTAGATTTCTAGTAGTCAGAACATAACATTTGGTTTAGGAAAACAATATCTCAGAAACTATTAGATGTACAGATGCCTAAAATCACTTAAATTAAAGCTAGTTGAGTGTACTATAAAGCAATTTCTATTATTATCTTCTTAGGTTTAGTAGTTTTTATATCAAAATAAATCATCTTGTGAATTTCTTTAGGCAAATATAATTAAAACTACTACTCCTACGAAGATAAACGTCGTAGACTACTTCATAATAAATTTAAATAGCTTTAATATGAATTTAAAAAAAAATTAATATGAATTACAAAAAACAACTCAATAGTTCCTGAGATAGTTGTCCCAAAATATTTTTTGAAAATTTCTCAACTTTGAATAATGTTAAAAGAATTGTTTTTTAGCTCTGAATGAAAACTGAGCTTAATCGTATACTTCAGTATTTACTTTTAAATGGCATATATTGTATCACTTTTGTAGTCTAATTAAAAATCGGACTTTTTTTCCGATTAATACTGCAAATTTGTTTTTACTTAAATAATCATTTTGCAAATTTATTTTGGGGAATACCATGAAAACTTCTAACGTCATTAATTACATCATAATAAATTTAACTAGCTTTAATTTAAATAATAACATACATCTGTAGGTATAATAGATCTTGGGATATAAGTTTCCCAGAATCAATTCACTACCCAATGATTTTTCGTTATTTGTAAGAAAAAGGTATGTTTTTTTTTACCGTAGTATTACGAGAACGTATATACCTCTATTAGAGCCAATATTTTAGAAAATTTCTCTACTTAAAAAAATTTCAATAAATGTTTTTACTTTATAATAGTTTCAGGAATATATAGCTCTGAATGAAAAATGAGCTTTAGCGGATTTTCTGAAATAAAATAAAGTTGGGAAGGCACTTTGAATGCTTCAATATTTACTTTTAATGCCATTTGATGTGAATAAATAACAATGAATAATTTGTGTGATGTAGGTAAAAATTAAAACATTTTTAATTTTATAATAGCATAAGATTTTTTTTTTAAGTAAAAAAAACTGAATATAAAATTTTCTTATCATGGAACAGCCATGATTTTTCATTTCCTTCAACTATGGTTAGCGGACTAGTGAATTTTGATTATCTTTTCATTAAGACAGAAGAAAGAAAAAATTGGGGTGAAATAATTGCTTTTTTTCTCTCATCTTGGTCTCTTGGACTAACAGAATTAAGCAACCGAAAAAGACTAAGACACCTGTAATTAAAAACAATAAACTCGCAATAACAACCATATGCAACTATAATTACTTGTTTAGAAGGTTAAACGATTCTATTACGCCTACTATGGTTCGGTATAAAATTATGAGCGGGGATCTCGCTAGAGGAAGTTTTAACTTTCTCATTCATTTCAAAGCTCATTAATCAACTAATTATAATAATAATGATCATTATTAAGATGGATATCGGGATTAAATGGTTTTAGTGATAGTAGGTTTAATGGCTTATGGCCTTGTAAACTTGATAGAGGAGGGTTTTTGAATTGCAAATGCGCTTCTGTAGGAGACTAAACAATATCTTGATTGAATAAAAACATAACTAACCTGCTCTAACAGGGACGATTTTAAAACTTAATTAAGAAAGTTTAATTTATATTAATTAAACATATATAATAATAATAAGGTTTAGGGAACTCCAAGGTTCGATGCCGATATATATTTTTTACTGTCTACATACAGAGATACCGAAAAAATCAACAGGATTATTCTTGAAGCATTGCTCCCACCTACGCTTCGGTCTAGTCCTCGGTTCAAGGTTTATTAATATTTTAGAGATCCGTTTAATACTAAGCTTTACAACCTTACACACGTCTTGTTCACCGCAATGCTATAGACTGAATTGTATTTGTATTCGAAATATTATAAATACATCAAGAAAATAACATTATTATAATCAAAATCGCTGTAGAGAATATTCAAGACCCGAATAACTCTCTTCTCCTTTTTTTCCGAGAGTTTAGAGAATTTGGAAAGAATCTCGTTAGGTCTTAGTTATGGTGAATGGAATTATTTTTATATATGTATATGTAGTTGACCGTAAAAATTGATATATAGGAAGATGGTCAAGGTTGCGGTCATAAGTGAAACGAAAATAGTTTACAACTATTTTATTTTCCAACGTTTCGCCCCACTTTGTAGGGCTTCATCAGGGCTGTCCAAATGAATAAGATGAACAGACCACCAGGTCTGTTCATCTTATTCATTTGGACAGCCCTGATGAAGCCCTACAAAGTGGGGCGAAACGTTGGAAAATAAAATAGTTGTAAACTATTTTCGTTTCACTTATGACCGCAACCCTGACCATCTTCCTATATAGGAATTATTTTTAGTGGTGAAGTGGACTTGGTAATCACATCTAGTCTTTTTCCAGCGCACTTTGGACTCCAGACTGGAATTTGTAAAGGAAAAGCAAATTTCCAATGAAGGATTCACATAGAAAATTTGATTTAAAAATATTTTATATCCGATTTCGATCCGATGTTATTTAGTTTATTTTTTGTATTTTTATTTTTTTAGTTGTATTAAGCTTGTATTTATCGTTAATGTTTTAACTTATATATTTTTTAAATTAAATTTTAGAATACTTTCTAGTACTTTTTTTTCGATGCTGACATTCGATAGTTGGAATTAATTTAAATAGGGTCGTTAATACTCCTCCAAAAAATTATTAATAAGTAAATAACAAAGGATAGATTTTATTTGTGAGAAAGGGCTATGTATAAAAATTAATTCATATGTTAATCATACTTATCATACTTATTTGTGTTTTTCATTGACCGCACCCCCAACCATCTTCTCCTCATTTATCATCCACGGTCAACTATCTCTCATAATTATGAATTAATATGTAATTTTGTGTCACCAAAAATTTTTATCCAAAACTTAATGTACTGTAATATGATAATTGCAAATCCTTGCAGATTTTGTACTTGAAGTTGACTTTGCAGTGCGAAATTTTACGAAACTTAATTTGTAACGACAGTCTTATTTTATGATTGTTGATAATTATATATTTCGGTTCTAATAATTTTTTTCACTCATAATATTTTAGTTTCCCGATTTTTAACCTTGTTAATTTTTCATTTACTTATGTATTTTTACCAGTATGAAATAAATATTTAAATGATACATGTTATAATATAAAATAACAATTGTGTAATCAACAAGATAAATAAATGTAGTTTTTTTATACTCGAATTTTAGCTATAGAGATCCAATTGGATAGATTAATACGTCAGTTATCAAAATAAAAAAAAAAAAAAGAAGTAATGTTGTCATTAATTAGTGGATGTAAGAAGGCAGATAAATTAAATAAATGAAACAGGATTGTTAATAATTTACCACAAATTTATTAATAAGTTAATATATTCACAAAAAAAGATGGGTTATTTATTATAAATGCCACGCATAATCTTGAAATTATGCGTTATTAGTTAGTACAGCATGATATCACTAAAAATGATAATCAATAACTTTATTTTTGTGATAATGTATTGTAATAGAAAAGTTGTGAGTCCTTGCTAATTTTATTCTATGGATGGCCTCACAGGACTAGTGAACTAATTACTAATTTGTGATGAATTATTAACAGCCTATTTTGATATAATTTATAATGACAGTTTTTTTTATAGCTGTAGATAATTTTAGTTTTTATTTCAGCTCATAATATTTTTATTTTTGACTAATTGAGTTGTTGATTAGGCAATAACGTATGCTTTTTTCTTTTATGATATATAAATAAAAAAAGTTATAATGCATGATCATGATTTTTATGTAATCAACTAGATAAATAAATGAGGTGTTTTTATTACATCACTGTTTTAAATAATATTATTTATTTTTTGTAGGTATGCCATGAACCCACATTGTAGCCCTATAGATGAATTAATTCGTTACGCCAAAACGTGAGTTTCCGGCGTAAAACAAAACCCCATTTTTTTTTTTTCTCGCCTTTAACTTACTCCCAAAGAAATATGATTCGTAACCAATGTTTTGGAATGGTATTGTTAGGTTGGATTTTAAAATTTGTATATGTATATGTTTAAAGGACCTAAAAATAATTAATGATTTAACACTATGCTAATCATGTAGGTATAGTTGAAATGTTCAATTACACTTATTTCATTAAGAAAATAATTACTGATTTTGGTTTGGGGAGCTTAGAAAGCAAGATTGTTCAAGAAAAGATTCACACTTTCCACTGTTTAGCTACAGGTAGATGCAAATGCTTCTGAGAAACGTTTAGCATAGAGCCATGCTAATGTTGCTTTCTTGGTTGTTGAATAGATTATGTTCTATCTTGTAGCAGGTTAATGCAGTCTAAGACTAAGTTATAGTCTAGTCCCCAATAATTTTAAAAATATTTATTCATTTAAATCAAGAAATTAATTAATAAAATCAGAAAAATCTTTCCCACTGAATCATCAAAGCACTCTCAATAACAGACTGGAAATACATAAACGAAACTCACCAATTAAGTTTCTGGAATTCGTAACTTCTAAAGCGGATAATGAAACACAATATGATTGAGTTTATAAAACCATATAAATCTAACAATATTCTATATCAGACAAACAAGATTAAATAAGTAAAAATTGAATCCAACTCTATAATCAAATTTCAGTTCTTAATTCTATTTAACCAGTTTCCTGTTTCTATAATTCTCCAGCTTCCTCGTCCAGGAACCTAACAATTCTAAAGAATATTGTATTTTCTAAAAAGTTAAAGTTAATCCCTTACGTGTTAAATTGTTAAATTGATATCGAAGAGCAGCTTTTACATTTTTGGTCTCTTGGATCGAGGCTATAAATTCAAAAAATGTATATGATTAATGTTAAACTGAGAAGAAATCTATAAAAATGCATATTATCACAGTAAAAAAAAAGTGAGACGTACACAGAAACTATTAGAAATTTTAATCTATATGTAGAAAATTTGCTAAAAAAAAATCGCTCGTTGTAAGAATAATGAAAATTGAAAAAAAAAAAAATTATTTTTTGGGACTTCTCGTTTTCACACATTCTGTACATTTATAAATAAAAATAAATTTACTCCAATTTGGGGCCAAATTAGTTTCTATAATATTAGAGATAGTTTCTTAAATTTTGCTAAATGTACAAAATGGCAAACAATCGACTAACATTTATTGTCTGTAGACCACTCATATATCAATTTAATTATAGATGTCATGGCTGGTATTTTTACATATTTTAAATATATAAATGTTTATAACAATATAATATTATATGTATACGTTTAGAAAAATCTTTTTTAACCAGACTAATACAATTTATCAGCGTCTGAAGATCTCGGAGGACCATTTTTTTAAAGACTTCAAGACCATTAATAAAAAAATTTTAAATATTCAAAATTGATAACAAGTAAAATGTACATAAGTTACTAAATCAAATTTTAATGATATATCTATGAAATTGTATAAAATAATTTAAGAATGTTTCTATGTTTCTAATGTATCTATATTAAGAAAACTATAAATACAGAAATTATGATGGGTTAGTTATTAAAAGTTTAAAATATTAATTTTTATAAATTAATTTCAATACAGATATATTTTTATTTATTTACCTTAAAAATCAAATTATGATTTTGTGTATCAATATATGATTAAATTAAATAATATCATTATTTATGATATAATTAATAAGTCTAACATAAAAATAAACCAATAATTCTATGTGTTAATTACCCCGCAACGTTAATAAAATCACCTATAATTTTTTTATATTTTTTAATAACTACATTTAAATGTAAATTTTTAAAACGTCATTCTGGTTGAGATAATTAAAATTATATTTAGGATTTCCTTCACTACCCAGAGGATGGCTGAAGACGCGGATCCTATAAACACAGATAAAACTTACTCTCACGTACGAAGTAATCCCCATAATCTGAAGACACAGATATCAATATAAATAGACATATATACTACAAAGGCACTGATACACTGATTATACGGAGGGGTTCTTCCACTTGGGACAGACCAAACACAACTGACGAATGTACAGTTACCCAGAAGGCTCACTAGCGCCATCTAGCGAACCGTTCTGCTGCAGGTGCTAGATCAATGGGTGGCTTTTTATTGCAAGTTCTTTTATACCTCCAAAGAGGATTTGTGTCGGATATATTTGAATAACAATGGAGATACATCGCGGTCTATTTTAGGAGATAGAAAATCGATAGAGTCCCTTATTGTATTATTCACTAGAGCAGTAGAAAAACCGGGAGTGTTCTGCAAGATCACTAAGTCCTATTATCTTTATATTATATTGCATTTAATACAAAATGCAATAAATTAATTATTTCTTATAATTTAAAATGATATTTTTCTTATTCCAACATTAGTAGCCTTTTCAAGCGCCAACATTTCTCTCCGCTTAGCAGGGCTTCATCAGTGCTAAATAAGATGTAAATAACTAATACGTTGATAATGTAAGAGAATAAAATGACATGAAATAGGGTAAACTAAGGTTAACCTAAAATAAAGTAAACCTATGTGAATAATTATAAATAAACAAAGGGAATAAAAATAAGATGTACAGCGATATGTATAGATAAAAATAAATAATGTAAACTGAAAAAATCGAAAATTAATTTTTTTTTTCTTAACCACAATTTATTCTTATCTTATTTTTTTATCTCTCAGTATGTACTATTTAGCTGAACCTGAGGACACAATTTTACAAAATTGTATTTTTATAGAGAACCATTTTTTTGTGAGGTTTAAATTTCACAAATAAACAAGGGAAAACCCTTCCGATACCTTTTTAACATAAATAATGAACGAAATTACGAGATGCATTTTTTATTGTGCATATAAAGAAAGTAACAATATTTTGAAATTTCCAAAATCAATTTTTTTTACTTAGCAAAAGATAAATATCTCATAAATATATAAAAGAGTTTCCACATCTCACATTAGCAGTATAAAAGACTAACTAGGTAGATAACACTAAGGGTGGCAAGAGATTAAAATATTGAAGGTCATACCTCGACATTTTCATACATTTTTACATATTATCCTGTCATATAATTAAATATAATGATAATTTTAAAATTATCTTTCGTTTTTTATAACCATGTGCTAGGCATTACAAAATTTGTGAACAAATTTAACACACGAAGTCCTCGAAAACGACCACATTGAAAGCCACGAGATCCTTTGAAGTGGGCCGAGATAAGATCCGGCTCTAGGCGAGAACTTATAGTTGAAACTATTTTATTGCTCAACTTTCCTAATGTTTGAGTGCCAGTAAAAAGGTTTTAAAAGATAAATTCACTATTAAAAATCACTTTTAAACAGCCTAATTAACTTCCAAGGGGACCCAAATCGATAATGGACGAAGTTAAGTTGGATACCAGTAATTAAAATAAAATATGCTTTCATATTGTTGTAATAGGATAAGAAAAAAAAATCAACAAATATTATTGTTATTATTTTTTTTTTTTAAATATATCACGAAATTCCTTATAACAGGAATATAGACAAATTATATTATTTCTCAAAATATAGACATTTCATATCTTGAACGCTATAATATGAAAATACATTTAAGTTTAATACATTGTAATTACCTATTAATAGATTTCAATACAAACAAATAAAGATAACTGCATTCTGCTAAGGCAGCATGTCAATCCATAGATAAGACAGATTAACACATACTAAAGTAAGACCCTGCTTAACTGGCTTCTCTGATTAACCGCCGATTGAAAGAACACACGAAGTTTGGTAAAATAAAACAAAACAACTAATTTTCTAATCAGAATTAAAAACTTGAAAAATCATTCGTACATTACATTAAGTCTATTAATTATTTTAATTTGGTCAAATAAATCTAACTTCATCATATGTTAATACACTTCACCGTTACAATTAGTTTTGTATTACAAATTAATTTTCACCTAATATATGATTTAAATTATTATTGAAGGTTTCCATTGCAATATATTCTGCATTCACCGGCTTATTCTCGCCGACATGCATACATACAGATATATTTTCCAAATTGGACCATTTGAAACTGAAGAGCATTCTCTAAAAAAGATTCTTGACAAGAAATACAACAGAATGATTTCTCACATTATAAAGCTTATAAATGCTTTAAATGAATTTAGCACTGTATCAGTCCTTAATCATTAATAGAATAAGAGCCGGGGAGAAAAAAATGCAGTTAATTAGCCCAAATGTTTAATTACTTTCAAGAAAACTATGTATAATTACTAGTATAAATTAATGAGTCTGCCAAGTATAGCTAGGGGAAATAAAAATGGCGGCTGTTTCAAAACACTAAAAAAATTAATTTTTAATTCGGAACTCCATATTTTTAATACTACTAACAATACCAGAAAACTTAAGAGAACATAATTTAAATTAGAGTAAATTTTTTGAAATATTCGCCCTAAAAGAGCTATTTACGTTCAATGATATACCTTTTTAAAAAGCAACATTTCATAAAAAATGTTATGGAAATCAGTAGATAGTGAATTTATTTTGAGAAATCTATATCTTAGAAACCATAAAACGTACAGATGTCAGCCAGCACTCAAATGAAAGCTAGTTAAATAGACTATAAAGAGTTTTATAACGTTTATATTCGTAAGAGTAGGATTTATTATGATATTTGACAACATAAATGTTAGTTTCTAATTGTTCGGATAAAATTTTAGATTTTTTAAAAAGTATATCTTAGGAACCCTAAGACGTATATGTGTCTGCCAGCAATAAAAACAAAGGTAATTTATAATTTACTTATAATAATCAAGTTTATCTCGCGTATCTTCGTAAGGGTAGTAGTTTTTAAGATATGTATGATGATAAATATCTTACGTCGAATGGTTTTTGAGATATAAATTTATCAAAATAAATTCACTAACTTTTATAATTAAAATTATAATTTTTTAGAGCATTTATTTATGAAATGTTGCTTTTTAAAAAGCTATATCTCGAATACTATTAAACGTAAATAACTCTATTAGGGCTCATGTTTTAGCAAATTTACTCTACTTTAAATGATGCTCTTTTAGATTTTCTAGTTCTGTAGGTGGTTATAAAGATATAGAGCTCTGAATGAATTTTTTTTTTCACGTTTCGAAACAGTCGCCATTTTTAATTCCTCCGACCTATACTTGAATGAATTTAGACAAGTAATTATACATAGTTTTCATTAAAGCAACCAGAAATTGTGGTGAAGTAGTACCTTTTTTCTCCTCTTAACCTCTTTTACTATAATGAATCATCTTGGGACCCAAAACTGAAAATTTGTTAACTCTCATATTTTTTTCTTGTCCTTAAAAAAATCGATGAAGTGTTAGTTAAAACGGAAGGGCAATTAACTATATGATTCGAATTTTGCAGTAATGACCAGTAAAAACGTTGACATAAATAAAAAAAACAACTTATGAACGTGCTGGTATCCGTGCTACATTTGTTTTCAGACTACGCTCTAAAACGTATTCTAGGTAAGGAGATGAAAAAAAATTGCTTCCTTGGGTAAGAATTGATTGGAACAGATTCCCGACTATCCCAAAATACGTGACTGTGTTTCCGTGCCTGTATCAAGTTCAGGGAAACTATATCACCAGATCGTTTGCGTGATCAACGTCCTCCAACTCATCTGCTACTGCTAAGTTGGGACTTGCAAAGTTCCCTTTGTATTCGGAGGCTAGCGGTGCAGAGAACGAACCTACACCCACCTCACCCCAGTATTGATCTTCCACAAGTCTCAAGGTTAGGAGAGGGCATTCAATTAAGTCTTAGTAAGCGACTTATAGCCGTTCGATGGTGTCACTTCGACGTCATAGTCATTTAACATCAAGCAAATTAGTCTCGCTGTTTGATGGAAGCTAAAATTGTAATCCGATAATGGGAGGTTGGCGGAGGAGTAATTTAGTTCCCGAATCGATTCGAATTTACTTTCCGAAAATATTAAAAGCAAAGGTAATGGGTTATATAAAGTTATTTGTGTCATAAATACACCTAGGAAATGGAGGTTTTCAATTCAGTATATAATAAAAATGAAATGTTTGTCTAAAATTAATTAAATTTTTCTCTCTTATCTTCTTCCGGTATCTGGAAATACGCTGTATATAAAGACACTGGAAGTATATATATATATAATTAGTAATAATACTTAAAAAGCTTATTTAATTAATTATATTTCTTTATTACCAGATCGACTTGGTGAGCCTTACTCAATTATTATAACAATTTGATTTTCATATATCAATTGGAGGGAAAAGAGGGGAGTATTGTTTAGTGCAAAGACACCCCTAACTATCCAAAATATTGTAATTATCGAACAATTACAAATAATAAACACAAATTATTAAAAACGAGTAAAAAAAAAAAAAAAAAA
>NW_027111919.1:438587-454434 GCF_000696795.3 Halyomorpha halys | reverse complement strand
ATTTACTGAATTAATATATATGTATATATTAATTTATTGGTTGAGGAGTGGTTTATATGAATAATAATACGAACTCCAATGATCAAAATTCTTTCAATTTTTTATTTTAATAAACTTCCACCTAAAAAACTTGAAAATGGCATGAGGCTCGAAAAGTATTTTTTTTAAATTAAAGGTTGAGAGAATTCGGATCATTGAAGTCAGTGTTATTATTAAATGATTAACTTTATACTAATTAAATAATTTGTGAAAAAGAAAGAAAAACTAAAATATTATTATTAATAATAATAAAAGTAGATAAATGCAGAGTTCAATGCAGAATGTCTTTGCTTAGTCTAGGCTTCTGTCTTCTAGATGAGGTTGGGTTTCCTACGTTGTACGCAACTGCCCCTTTAACTGCTAATTAAGAATGGAATTTTGCAAATTGTTTTTTAATGAAAATATCAATTGAATCCAATTGTAGTTCGCGATTAAATTGGATATTTCTTATAAACAAAGTGGCATCGATTGCGATTCTCATAACCTTGGTTATGAATGATTTTCTTTTTCATATGGGTTGTTGCTCCACAGAATTTAATTTATGAATAATTTTTTTTTAAATCATTATTTTGGTATACATATTACCTCTGACATAGACGATTAAAATGTATGTGTGGCCAAAAAAAAAAAAAAAAAAAACAATAGGTTGGATTATATTTATTGATAACCTGCAACGTCCAACTATTACTACTAATTTTGTACCTTTCATTTTTGTTTGAAATAAAGAAAAAAATTGGAAACATAAAACAAAAATAAATAAATAAAGATAGTTACTAAAAATAGTTTCAGGTACCCAAAAACAAAGACTAAATTTGTAAACAAAAATTTGATTTGACGCCATCTTATGTAGGTCATGTTCCAAATGAAGATGAAGACGTAGGTCCCAATATACTAACCGAAGGAGGGGCATCAATGACATTTAAAGGTCAGAGGTCGGTCTAATTGAACAAGTGGTTCATATCCGACCAGCCGGTTTGACATTTCGCCTCTTGCATCTTCGCCGCCTGTATTCAATCTTTGGTGTAATAGTAGAAGAAAGTATGGTTAATACAAAGCGTGGACAGGATAATAACACAAAAGAAAGGGGAGAACGTTTATTTTATAATTTTATTACGAAATACAAAAAAGGTACGACTCCACACGTCTAAGTCGTTAGCATATTGTACCGACGAACATCTACAAACGTAAGGAGGAAATACTCGTGAATCACGAACGTGCATTTTCGTGACTTGGATCTAAGAAGGGCAAAATACCCCGAGTTGAGTTACGGTAAAGCCGTGAAAACAATCGTTACCATGTCCTAATTTAAGGGTAGGATTAAAAAAAAACTCGAATTTCACTACCTTTTTTGTCAAGATCATTGTGAATTTCGATATGAGTCTTAGTAGGTCGTGGTTGTAGTGAATGAAGTTTCCTTTGATAGTGAAATCGAGTTTGTAACACCTTCCAGTTCTTCTTCAGCGCGTTTCACTCTACAATTTCCTAGGAAAGAGATATTTTCAATGATAGAATGTCATAGAAAATCTAATTTTGAAAGATTTTTCTTATCCGATGTGTTTTGAAGGGTTGATTTAAAGAAGCAAACGGAATGAACTGGTAGCAGTATTTTCTTTAACGTTTTTAACGCAATTAGTATGAAAAATCGAATAATAGGAAGCCGAAAATGTATTCAATTATAGATATCTAGTATAACTTCGACTTCAAATTTTTCTTAAGTCTCCAAATATTTTTATGATGTGCACTCAATGAACTAATCTATTACGAAAATTAATGAAATTTACAATAGCTACGTAATTTTTTTTCTATGCGTACATGTAGCAAAATAATATGAGGGCAGTGAGCTAATTCCAAAAATTCAAATTATAAGTGATAAGAAATTATAAAAAATAATTTTGTTTTGGTAAGACTTGTACTATTAGACTATTATGACTATATTACTGGTTCATTATCTTTATAAAAAACATTAATATTATTTCGATTTTGTTTTTTTAAGTATGCCGATGAGTATTTTTCAGCGAAAACATTGGCTGGAATTGTAAAAATGTTTATTTTTTATTATATTTGCAACAAACTGTCGCCTGATGGATTATTGTTCAGAGAAATTGTAGTTTATTTTAAAACCACTCAGGAGTGAGTTAATGTATCGTGGCTAAACATACGGAAACACATAAATCACAAGGCCCCATCAGATCCGACCGTCAGCCCTGAGCGGAGAGAGGAATGCGACAGAGACTGGTGCAGTCCGCGGGCACAAGGCCAACCAGCGGCGCCCTTGTCCGGGTTAGAGGGGGTCCTCTCGAAAGGGAGTGGAATTCACTTCTAGCTTCTTAGGGAAAGGAGAGGGGAAGGGAGTCATGGTCCGTTGGCCGGAGCACCCGGGCGGAACGCAGCCGTACGGGCAACAAGGAGGAAGAAGAAGAAAAATAGACGAAGAAGAAATGGGTTAGTATGGATATACATAAGAAAATACTGTTTACTCAGGTCGTGTTTCACGGCTATCTTGATTGTACCGGAACTGTGCGGTACCGATGTGTGAACGTGTCACGCTCGTCTATAAGAAGTGTAGATTCATCCCGGGCACTCTGTTCATATCTCAATATCCTAAAACCTACCAAGAGACAGTACACCTATAATTTTTTTTTAATAATTTATTTATTGTTATTTACAATTGTATAAAAATATATATAACAGGTAAATTTGCTGTAGGTGACATAGTGACATGATACAAACATTTGGAGAATCTATCCATTGATAGAACTCCAATAATATTCTAGAGGAGAAGATCTCGAGGCCATCTTATTTTCAGACGCCTGGGAGGATTATTACTTAATGAAAGAGAAGCCAGGTTAGAAACAAGTGGATTTGGGTGGTTGGGAAGTTTATGATGGAAGGAATGGTATCTGGTTTTGGCGAAATCGGCAGCATATGGAACATTGAGGTACTGTTGGATGACTTGATTTGTGAAAAAGTAAGGAGCATTAAGGATTTTGGACTGTAAGGATTGATTCGGGAGGAATTTGATGGTTTAGTGGAGCCTCAAAGCTCAACTCCGTATGGCCTTATAATAGTTATGTAGTTCTTTTGTAATGGATTTGCAATTTAAACGCTTTTCATAGCTATAAAAAAAAACTAATGGTCCCAATACGCAAAATTTACAACCTGATACAAAGAACAGTGTAAATTAATGTATAGTATATAATTATATATATAAGTATAAATTAATGTATAGTAAATTATGCAGAGGACCCTGCTCATCCGTCATAAACGGAACCTTGACCCCGCCGGTTAATTAAGCAGGAGAGCCTGTTAATTCGCAATGTATAAAGAAAAAACTCCCATATTAATTTAAAACAAATATTTGCTACAATAAAAATGCAATACAAAAATAATATATATAATATACCGCTGACCTAGTTCAACAATATAACTCTCAAAAAATTATTTTGAGATATGCATGTAATCATAGTAATAAGGGTTAAAACTATACAGCAAAACACAGCATAACAATGTATTAGATTGTTATGATAACTAAGCATAATAGTGTTAAATTGATTGTAATTAAAAGTTTTAATATTAATGTGGAGAGTGACAAAATAGGGTTATGTTGACTGAAATTGAATAGCCTGCAAAAAGTATTTAAATTATGTAGTATAAATTCTTATTTAAGATTGTCCTTGAGGATACTCAAATTGGCCGAAACGTTGGACTTTTAAAGAAATAAAGATTGTTTTGAGACTTAAATTCGATACAATTTATTTTATTTAAACAATAATAACCAATCTTAAGAATATGTAAAGATTATATATAAATAATTATTATAAAAAACGTATGATTAGAGATCGACAAGCCATAGAAAATCTCCCTGGCAGACGGCAGAACCTGAAGGCTCTATGAAGATAACATCAAAAAGATGTTTTATATATTCCAAGATGAGACTGCTGAATTATGAATTGATAAGACCCTGACCATACACTACCAGCTATCTGAAAGACTGAATAATTATCTGGCCTGTGTGAGGGCTTTCCTTGAGTTCATCCCAGGAGAAATTTTATTTCCGAACGTCCGATTCCCCGAAGACCAACTGTCCAGGAAATTCCACCAGAATAACCTGTACCAGGATATAACCAATGACCAGTTTTTTTTCACCTTAATTAAGTTCTGTCCAAATCCAATTAAGGTATTTTTTTAAATATTTTTATTATTTTGTAAAAAAATAATCAACTTAAATTATCAATTTATAATAAACTTACACACTATGGAGGCGTTTTTTAAAAATTATTTTTATTAGATTTATTTTTATACTTGTTTGAGAGTGGTTTAGTTTCTTTTTTAAAAACAATTTTGATCCTTTTCTCTCAACTTTATTCTTTTTTAAACATCCGACGTTTCGACCACTCAGGTCATTTTCAAGGATTCCTTATTTTGTTTTCATTTTTTTCTTTAAAATTCTTAAATGCCGGCTAATTGCCTTTGTCCCATAAATTCTTCTATTAAATTCTTTCCCAAATTTAAAACTTTTATTAACCACTTTTATGTTCATTTACAAACTCCAAACAGAACCTGTTGTATCTCAAAACAGGCAATTCGCCGGCATTTAAGAATTTTAAAGAAAAAAAATGAAAACAAAATAAGGAATCCTTGAAAATGACCTGAGTGGTCGAAACGTCGGATGTTTAAAAAAGAATAAAGTTGAGAGAAAAAGGATCAAAATTGTTTTTAAAAAAGGAATTATTTTTATGTTATTTGTATTATATATTTTTATTAATATATATTATTATTTATTCATAATATATTATTATCGTTGTATATTATCACTTTATAAATAACATCAGTCAATCAATTGGTGTTAATGTAAAACAAATTTCCTTCTTAATAAGCTTGATTTAAATATCATAGAAGAAAATTCATTTAAATAAATGGTCACACTAAACAGAAGAATTGCTTTTTTTTTGTCCACCCTTCTAATTTCGTGGTGTCTAGTACAGTGAGTTAATATATACATAAGATGCTTAAATAAAAAGTATTTAAAATTCTAATATAAATCGATAAGAATTAATTAAACAGTGTTTTGTGATAGCTTATAATAATAACGATCATGTGAGGACCAGTATTAAGATTTTTGCAGACGAGATAAATGGACAGAGAAATCTTATTAGAGGTTCTAGGTAATAAAAAGTAATTTTTCAAATTGAGATTTAAATTAAATTTTAATTATTTATTCTCTATCGAAAAAGCTATCTCAAAATTCAATTTTCTTTATGAATAGCTCGCACTAAAACCGCACTTTCTTCTTCAACAGTTAATATTAATAATTAACTCCATAGTCCAAGAACTGCAGGTGGACAAAAGGGACCGCGGATAGCTTTATCCGGACGGGTTTCTAATCCGCAGCGAGGCACTAACCGCAAGGGTGAGTTTAGAAAGCGAAGGCAGATAAATACCTGCCTAAAGCCGGCTGACTTTCCCAAAGCTCCTAATCAGCTTTGAGCCGGTGGGAGGAATATATAATTATGTTATATGTAATAAACAGCCATAAATTTATATTCTACAACTATTAAGCAACTTCTGGTCGTAGCGACAAAGTAATCACTGGCGTAGAAAACCTTCCAGGAGCACGGTGAGATACGAGTAATTAAATAGTTACAAATATTAAAACAGTTTCAAAAATGTCACTGGAACTACTTGAGTGATAACTCTTTAGGCTTGAAGCTAGAAGTAAACGATTCGAAAAGAAATACTGCATAAAACCAATAAGAAGGCAAAGATAATATATAGTTCGGAGGGAAAAAACAGTTAAATTTCAGTTGTTTGCAATGATATATAAATGAAATAATCAACAGCCCCTCTAGTTATGATTTTTAATTTATATACATTACATACTTGAATACACTATAATTTTCGTGTTTTTTATTTATTTTTTAGTTTTAAGTCTACTTATAGTCAAATATAGACAATTATAATAATAATGTAAACCCCTACGATCCATGAAAGGTCATGGGTTCAGCACATAGTAAGGAAGCACTGTTTTTAGAACAACGGTTATACCAGGTTACTTTTTCAAGATAACGGTCAACCGCCAGGTTTTTCAACAATTAAGGGTACTTGATGAGGCTGGGTGGACCTCAGAAGGGGCCCATAACCCACAGGGTTGACTCACGGCTACAGCGTTATAGAAAATAATTATCCGCCCAGTAGGATTCGTACACGGATCCTAGGAGTTAGTTGCATTGTGGTGGCACGCGCTCCCATAGACGAAATTAGAAAAAATAAATTATTCTAAATTTTTTATTAAAAAGGCCCTATGACTAGATGTACATTTAATCCACTTTTTATAATCGAATTTAACATATATTTTCCAAATATTTAACACATATAAAATCGATATAATCAGCATCAACCCAAATAACAGAATCTCATAGTTCTAATTCCAGAAATCTTCATTCCGTCATCTAATTTCATTTTGAAAATGTCGTGTTAGACTGTTTTTTAAAAATTATTTATTTTTTTTATTCATATCTCTATAAATATGGTGTGAATGTGCTCTCATATCTCTATTACCGAAGTCTTAATGTATATGACAGAATTTAATACTACACGAAAAACAATTAATAAGGACCCAAGGAAATCTGTTAAGATTAAGAAGAATGTTAAAATTATAAGCTTTGTTTTAATAAATTTTTTTTTGCTAATTGATAATATTTTCTTGTTATTTATATTCCATAAAATCGATGTAGTACAGGCAGTAATGCTTCATTACACAAAAAAATATAAAAACAATAAATTAGGAATTAGGAATTTCGAAAGGAATTCATTCAATAAAATTTATATAATATCATAGAAATGAGTATATAACAAATATTAAATATTTAAACAAATATCAAGAAGTATTTATTTTTTTAAATATAAGAAGATGGTCAGGGTTGCAGTAAAAAAGAACAAATAGTTTTTAACTAATGTCAGACGTTTCGCTCCACTTTGCAGGTCTTCATCATCCCCCCTTCCTGCCCGGTGGCAGGGCAGGAAGGGCCTCCAAAACCCATAAACATTACCCTTTAACTCCTCCCTTCTCTTCCCCCCCTCCCCCTTCCCTACTATTTCTTTCGACTTTCGACTTCTGACAATTTTTTATAATTTAATAATTATCTTTCGTCTATAACTATTAATTGTTTTATTTTGCTCTTATTTGTTCAATCATTACGAGGAGTCTCCTCACCTCCAAATATTTCTAGTCGATTTCTCACGGAACGGACACATCGAAACATCAGATAAGTATTTCACCGTATACCTTCAAGTATCAACGGAAGAAAAGGGTAATATCTAATCTGAGTTATGTAAACATATATAATGCAACTAATTAATTTAATTCTGTTTTTATGTTTTAGTGGGATCGGAAAAAAAGTAATTATGAAACAAGTGGCGTTTGATAAACACAGGACTCCTAAATAATTTGGAAACTTTACAAAACGACAGTAGCTCTAGTATTCATGAAAATATTTTAATATTTAAAGATAACAGTATATGCTTATTATAATTAACAAATTTGAATTATTTACTTTATTATTATTATTATATTACTTTCTATTTTATTTTTCTATCTTTATTATTATTACTATGTCAGCTGCTATTATCTAGTATAGACAATAATGTTATTAAAAATATGATGGATACTGAATGTTGCTCATAAGAAAAGATCGCCACTCCCGTGGAATACCTTAATGAATAGAAATAAAAAAATTAAATTAAATATAAAAAAAAATTATAATGAAATAAAAAAATATTCATTGCTCAGAGAAGTCGGCTTCTAGAATAAAAATGTCTATAATCAACAAGGATTCTATAATAAGAACCATTTAATCCCTATTCAGCTCCAAGCTCCATTCATCCTTACAATCCCCCCCCCTCCGAAATTTGAAATGGCAGTGGCTCCAAGATCTATTGTAAACAGGTTATTGGAGTTCTAGCGATGTTCGGCTCCTTCACTCAAGTCCTGAGCGTCTGTTGCTCAAGTGCCTCCTTACCAGGGATGCGACTGGAATTGTGGAGTTCTGACATGTCATCCACATTTGGGTGGCAGGGCTTGATTCAGGGTTCCCAGGGGGAATGTAAATATTGTATATATAGAATATAATTGTGTTCAAGATTTTTATTACTTTATTTCAATTATTTTAGTTTATTCTTAATTATTTAATTATATTTTTTTATTATTATTTAATATGTATATACAGTATGATTGTGCACTTTTTCTCCAATACCTATTGCCCTTAAGTGAGGCAGAATGTATTATTCCAAAAAAAAAAAAAAAGAACTGTTCAGAAATAAAACGTAGTTTAATTTAGGGGTATTCATGATCTTTAGTTTAACATGTTAAAGCGTGTTAAATGGAAAAATATTTCCTTCTTTTACAAAGCTAAAACGATATAACATGTAACATGGCTGAGAGTCTGTTACTAGGTCAGCTAAATGGAGAATGACGTCACGAAACAGACCAGCTGAGCTTGTTGCCGGTTTATTATTTGTCGTGTTGTGTTTTGTTTTTTCTTTTGTCTTGTGTTTTGGACTTTTAAAAAATGTAATCAGTAGCCAAACTTTTAAACTTCTAATTTTCACTTAATTTAGGCATGTTGTATTAAATTACTGTAATAAAAACTTAGAAGTAAACAATAACATGAAGTATTGGAAGGAAAGGTTACTAAACAAGTTGCTTAGAAAATCTGCTAGGAGCTCTTATAACATTTAACATGGTAAATCATTTTACATTTAACACAATATCATGAATACCTCTAGTGTATGTTTCCACAGCATCTAGTTAAAAAGTGCCACAAAGGAACAGAAAAAAAAAGAAATAATACTGATTTCTAGGCAGTAGTGTATAAAATTACGCCAGGTGTAGACGGTATGTCTCTTATACTTGACCTTAATAGTTCGTAATAATGTGCCACCGATTAGAGCTGCATTAGCATCAAAAGAGAAAGGGCCGATTCTTTCCTAGAGCGAAGGTTAGCAGAACCGGTTTCGGTACAAGAATTTGAAATACCTAATGGAATGTTAAAGTCCTAATTCTAGGGAGAGCGGAAAAAGTAGTATAAGTCACAAAATGGCCGAAATAGTTGAGGTTTTATAGGCTGCAGAATAAGTTGAACTCAATAAAGGAGCTCGGTGCATAAAATCTAGCTCATAAAATTGGCGTCTGTTTCAAAAACGTTAAAACAAATTAATTTTTCATTCGGAGCTCTATATTTTGAAAATTACCAACTAAACTAGGTAACGTAAGAGAACATTTGAAGTAAAGTAAATTTTCTAAAACATGGGCCCTAATAGAGCTATTTACGTTCAACAGTTCGCGAATTATATCTTTTTAAATTGAAAAATGCACTAAAAAATCAGTGGTTAGTGAATTTTATTTTGAGGAAGCTATATCTCAAAAACCATTCGACGTACATATGTCAATTAGCTCTCAAATTAAAGCTAGTTTAATGCACTATAAAACAAATATAGGAGTATTAGTTTTTATGAAATTCGGAAAATAAATTCACAAAATGTTGATTTCTAGTTGTTCGGACACAAAAATTTTGATGTATGAAAAAATATAGGAACCATTAGACGTGCAAATGTCTACCAGAACTCAAGTTAAAGCTAGTTAAATGTATTATAAAATAGGTTACGACGTTTATAATCGTAGTAGTAATATTTTTTATACATAAGTACGTCTTATGGTTTCTGATATAAACCTTTTCATAAATCAAACTCATTGTCCGAATCTGTACGTCAAATGGTTTTTGAGATATAGATTTCTCAAAATAAATTCACAAACTACTGATTTTTTAGTGAATTTTTCAATTCAAAAAAATATAATTCGCGAACTTAATATGTCTATTAAGGCTAATATTTTAGTAAATTTACTATATTTTAAATGCTGTTCTCTTAGGTTTTCTACTGTTGTTATTAATTTTAAAGATATAAAGCTATGATTGAAAAATTATTTTTTTTTAACGGGCATGACAGCCACCTTTTTTTTATTTTCCTTACCTATACTTGGCAGACTTATCAATTTTGACCTGTAAGTATACGTAGTTAATTAAAGTAAAATAGTAAAAAATTGGGGTTAAATAACTGCCATTTTCTTCTTCTTGGCCTCTTGTACTAAAATAATTTAAAAATAAGTTTCTGTTACACAACACGGAAATGCATTTTAGCGGTTTTAAATGATTTCTAATTAGCTGATTAATTTAATAAAATAACGAATTCGATTTTTTTTTTTGCCTGTAACTCCTGAATGATGCATCCTAGTTTGGGTTTAAGAAACTAAACGGCATTCGATTCTACGCCAAAAGAAAAAAACTTTTTTCATTCGGAGCTCTATATCTTAAAAACTACCTACAACACTAGGAAATCTAAGAGAACATTATTTAAAGAAGAGTAAATTTGATGAAATATTAGCCCTAAAAGAGCTATTTATGTCCAATAGTTATCGAGATATAGCTTTTTAAAAAGCATAATTTCTTAAAAATCTTTAGCTATTTGACGTAAAGATTTATTAGTACTCAAATTAAAGCTAGTTTAATGGACTATAAATACGTTTATGACCTTTACCTTCGTAGGAATAGTAGATTTCATGGTATTTGCTCAAATAAATTGATTTATAGCTGTTCAGACAATAAATTTGGTTTATGAAAAACTTCATTTCAGAAACCATTGGACGTACAGATGTCTGCCAGCGCTCAAATTAAAGCTAATTAAATTTACTACAAAATTGTTAATTTTGTTTATCTTTGTAGGAGTGTTTATGATGTTTGACAAAATAAACTCACAAAATGTTCATTTCTAGTTGTTCGTATAAAATGTTGGATTTTTGAAAAAATATATCTCTAGATCCATAAGGCGCACATATGTCTGCCAACACTCAAAATAAAGGAAATTTAACTTACTATAAAGTAGTTTATGACACTTTGTAGGAGTAGTAGTATTTATGATATTCACAAATGAATATAAATTTGGCAAATGAAAATTTGTGCGAACAACTATGAATCAATTTATTTTAGCGAATTTCATGTAAACTATTACTTCTAGGAAGATAAACATTACAGCTCAATAAACTAGCTTTAATTTGAGTACTAATAGACATCTGCCCGTCAAATAGTTTTTGAGATATAAACTACTGATCTTTCATACAACATTTTTACGAAATGTTGCTTTTTAAAAAGCTATATTTCGAAAACTATTTAACGTAAATAACTCTATTAGGGCTCATAATTTAGCAAATTTACTCTTCTTTAAATGAAGTTCTCTTTGGTTTTCTTGTGTAGTTCCTACTTTTTAAGATATAGAGCTCCGAATGAAAAATTAGTTTTTTTTTTATCGCTTTGAAGCAGCCGCCATTTTTTATTCCCCCTACCTATAATTGGCAGACTTATCAATTTTAACTATTAATTATACATAGCTTTCATTAAAGTAATAAATAGTTGGGGTGAGATAACTGCCTTTTTTCTCCTCTTGGGCTCTTGTACTATTAGATTCGTAATTTTTCACTATCGCAATAATCCCCCTTTTCTACATAGGTAAATGAAAGTATAAAATATTTTATAATAAAAAATAATGTTTTGACAAGAGTGACCTTAATTAATAATGAATTAATTATTTTATCTAGCATTCGTTTCCCTGAATCTTTTTCTCACTCTATTAAACAGTTTTTAGAAAGTAAAAAGTAAAACCTACAATTAAACTAATTGCCGGATAACTATTCTCAAGGCAGTGTAGAACACAGATCCACCTGAGATTGCCGTGTGGCACTTTATTTTTTCTTTCATCAGCGATGCGGGAAATTTTCTACCAGGGTTAAGCAGGTTCTCCCAGATGTCCGCTTACTATGTGAACCACGCTTGCGTAACTTGGAAGGAAAAAACGAAATAGGAAGTTGAGCTTACAAAGAAAGTTTTAATTATTTTACAAAGAAAAGGGAAAATCTTGGTTTAATGAGGACGGACTACGATTTAAGTTAGAATTAATTTTAACAAACCTCCTTTTAGTTAAGTTTTCGTACTTAACGACCAAATATCTGCTTCATCTCCTTTTTATTTTCATTTACTTTACACTTTGAGGTCCATCTAGTCAAAATACCCAAGTATCGCAAAATGAACAGACCAAAAACTAAAATTTGTGCAAAACTGAAATAAAATACTCAGTTATGGTAACTTCGAAATAAATTTGTAGAATCGAATTTGAATTTTTTTCTGTTTTCTCTAAAATGGCTCTAACAATTGACACTACATTCGGTGTATCAATGTACATTTATATGTAATTATTATATTATTATACATCATATTTATGTGATCTTTAATATCAGCTAGGTTTTATCCTCATCCGAATGGTATGACTCTTGATCGGCTTAAATGCCGATTTTTTAAAAATAACTTCCTCTAAAACACCAATAATTTTATTTATATGAAATAAATAACCATCTCTTGTTTTAGTTGGATAAACAGAATTAGATTAAAAACAAGAAGAAAACAATGATCTTTACGATCAAACGCCTAAAATATCGACTAGGACATCTGAAACAGCCGAAAACGCCCGATCTCATTCCATAGTACACGGCTTTTTTTAATTTTTTGGATTATAGGCAGAAATATAGCAGTATCGTTTTTCACACCTTAAGAAATCATTAAATACGAAGTTTCAGAGAAACAGAAAAATATTTAAAAACTCCATCAATCTTTTTATTTAAAAAAATAAACATTTCTTATTGTTAATAGTAATTACAGTAGATGATTATAAAATATTAAAGTCACATTTTACATTCACTGACCAATATGCAATATACACTTAGGTGATTGTCATCCTTTGAAATGCAAAAGGATTAATTACATCTCAGGGTGGTGAGTCAAACTGTATACTTCAG
Organism: Halyomorpha halys; assembly: GCF_000696795.3. NCBI lineage: Eukaryota > Metazoa > Arthropoda > Insecta > Hemiptera > Pentatomidae > Halyomorpha > Halyomorpha halys. The sequence continues at coordinate 441,500 of NW_027111919.1, read as the reverse complement.
CATAAAAACTAAAATTCACAATGGTTCAAGTAATTTTCATAAACGTGAGAAAAAAAAAATAATAACATAAATTACATTACATTCGCCAGGATGTAATAAAATAAACTAATTTTATTTTTAAGATAATCTTCTTTAAAATAAAAAAGGCCTTTCTCTCTCTCTCTCTTTTAATTTTTTGAAATGCGGTTTGAAGCTCTAAATAAATTTTCTTTTTTTAAGAATAAGATGGTCCAAGAAGTAATACCTTGATGTTTTTTACATACTGAACTGCATAGGAACAGACTTATATAGAAAATAAGTAATTTGGAACATAATAAATAATAAGTAAGTTAGACTGGACAATAGTCAAGTTGTACGGAACATCATCCAAAATAAATAATCGAAAAGTGTTTTTCCTTGAAAATAAATAAATAATTAGTTAATAAAACTTAATTTCTTTTTATAAAAAGAAGACAGCCCGAGTCAAAGAAGAAACTCAAATAGTAATTAAACTTTTTAATGTGAGCCAATGTTTTCTTTGTGTACTTAAAGAACAATAAAATATCAATTACTGTGTAAATAGGTTCTTTTTTATGGATAATATCTAGCTTATACCAGCAAGATTCTATTTATGTAAGGTACACTAGGGTGAGATGATACATTATTGTCTTATGCTAGCATTATTCATGCATCAATGAACTATAATTAAAAAAAAAAATGTAAGACTAAATTAAATTATTGCTTAATTTATTTATTTAAAAAAACTGTGAAATTGTGAAGATAAGATGGTGAAACAAATAAATAAAAAATAACTGTTAAATATTTAATTCTCAAAACACACATTGTATAGAAATAATGATAATATCGAGAAACTCTCTCAGTTGATATATTTTTAAAATTTTCTTAAAAAAAAAAATATAAGAGTACATTATGATACTAAGTACATTGGTGTCCCCAATGCAATGAAAAAGCAAAAAATTAATAACTATCTTTAGGATGTATATATAAGAGAAGAGTCTGTGTTATATAAATGTAATATATCTACTTACTCTTAGTAGAACTTAGTATAGAAATAGTAGTTGAATAAAAAGAACACTCACCTGAAATAGAATCAAAAAATTAGTAAATTATTTTTAATTATTTACTTCAATTAAATGATAAAATATCAAAGATTCAATCTAATCATTAAATAAAAAATTGAAACAAAAACTTAATTGAATTATTCGTTTGACGGAAATTAAACAAAATGTTATATAGAAAAACGTAATTAAAATATCCTTCCATAAAAAACACATTCTTCTTAAAAATGGCTCTTCTATTGTTTCAAATTATTGTGTAATACCAATTCTCATTTTCATCTCATTATGTCCGCTAACGATATTAAAGACCTTTGAAATATTTTTTTTTTATTTATGCTACAAATTACAATCAATAAAAATTTAAATGACATGCAGCGATCTTTGAATGTAGGTCAAACGGCCACCGTCAGGTTTTCGTAAATATCTCTTTGTGGTTTTATTTTCTGCACTGATTACATTTTTCTCAAGGCAACTTGAACAAAGTTTTCAAGGAAACTATTTTAATCTGTAATAAGTATTACAGACCATAAGGAACGCAGAAATCTCACATGTAAACAAAAAAATGAAAATCTAAATATACACAATACACAGAAAATCTAATAGTCTACAAGATATAAATTTTCTCAATTTTTTTCCTCAAAACCACTGAACAAAATTCACGAGTACGTTTCTAATAGAGCATCAAAATTAAAAAAATATTATATATATATAAATACGAAGTAAACAAATTAATAATGATATTTTTAGATCGGACTTAATTAATGTTTTAAAGTTTAGACTAAACTTTCGAAAAGGAGTTTGTATCAGACCAACATTTTGAGATTAATTTTTTGTATTATTAGTAATTAAAGTTGTTTATACCTCGAAGATTAATGATTGTATTTTTTAAATGTTTACAGTCCTACTTTAGTTTTTAATAAAAATTCTAAATTGTATGAAGAACTACTACAATACTTTATCAAATAAAAATTATGGAATACGTTGGTAAACTTACTTTTCATTACAGAGTTATAATGAAAGAGAAAACAAAGGAAAAGTTAAAATAAACAATTAAATAAATTGATAACATTAGAATATAATAAAGAAACAAAAAAAAAATAGTATGATTTTTGGTATAATTTTAAATCTTTGAATGAAAAAAACCCTTAATATAACGAAGGTTATTGAACAAAGAAATCGACTATTTTTTTTTTTAATTATAAAGTTATTAGGGCAAAAACAAGAAATAAATCACAAAATATATTTTAAAAATGTGGACAAGAAAAAAAAAGAATCTAGGCGGTGCTGGTATCACAAAACTAACACTTGTCAACATGCTTCAAATTTAAATTATTCCTTGTTAGTTTTAAAACTACAATTTATTTATTATTCAGGGTGTCAATACCATCCCTTAGTATATTCCTATTGGCAGGCAAGTTTCAGTGAAAAAACTGAGTATTGTAAACACAACCATTGAAATACGGAAACTTCATTAAAAAGTTTATAAACTCATATTATTTTTGAGTTTTTTTCATAATCTTTACTATGTTCTACTACTTCGTATGGTACATATTAATCGTTCTAAAATATTTGGCTTTCCAACGATATAAATTATTATTATAAATATTCCTTTTTTAGTTAATCATAAAATTATTTCACAGTTTATGTATATCCTTTTTTTTATTACTGTTAAAAATAGGAGATGGTTAACTATTCCAAATTAACAAAATAAAAAGTAATTTAAATAACATTCCATTTAATAAGCCCTGTCAGATTATTCCAATGAGTGTAAGAGCAAGCTGATATTAAATTAAGAAAATTAATTTTACATAGACATTAGACATAAAATGTTTAATTAAAAATCTCGTGTATATAT